>NC_061519.1:13902500-14032500 GCF_022379125.1 Scophthalmus maximus
GTGAAAAGTAAGAGATATTCCTCACGCCCTCAGGTCAACACAGAAACTTGTATAACTGCATTGGTAGCAGATAGCCGGATGATAGATTGACAGGGAATATTAGTTTCACACTTGTATTAAGCTATGTCTTATGTCGGTAGTGATTTATATATATATATTTATATATATAGCTAGACCAATACACTGCTGTATTTACTGATATTAGGTATTTGCAGATATATCGATGCTGTCGAGATTACATAGTTTGTCCACCAGAGACCACAATTTTTTAAATTACCAAGTTTAAAATGTATGGGATAAATATTGTTTGTTTATGGTATGAGTTTATTGTAAAGAAAAAAAGAACAGCTGTTATCAGATTTTTTTTTTAATCTTCCAAACATTGATATCAGTATTGGCCTCAAAAATCCATACATGTCCGTCAATGGGTTTGATAGATGTCTGGAAGGAAATGATTTATCATAAAATGATTGATTTTGAATTTATCTATAGATTTGATTGAACTTCCAGTAAATGCTTCCAGTTGCAGCTCTGCCCAACACTCATTTGCACACTATGTATTTATGATACTTTGGATCTGCCAAAAGCTGCAAGTATTGAGGTCACTACCAAGATATGGCTTACATTGTTTTCCTGTGGCAGTTTTTAAATTCATGACTGATTTTTTTGGGGGGGGGGCTTTTTTACACACATGTCATCCAGGGGGAGGGAAGGTAGGAAACTTTAAAGACTGGAGGGGCATCTAAGAGCCCTTTGTCAGGCAGCTGATAAATGAAGAATCAATCTGTGGCACTACCTGTGGTTGACAATGGGTTGATTGTGGTGATTGCTCAGTGAACACATGTGCCATATGCTCTCCGTGCATCCGAGCCGATCGACAGGTACACAGAGAGGCCAGGTGTTGAGGATGAGGTCTGTTTTCCCTTTGTGGGAACCCGCAGAGCAAAAGTAGAAATAACTAGGTTTATAATGAGTTGCCTGCTAGCTTAGGGTGGTAAAAATATTGATTGGATGTTGTTGTGTAGTGAGAGAGAGAGCACAACAGTGCTACACCGACAGCAGGTTAATGAGCGCTGCACACAGCTCTACAACGAAGCTACAGGTTAAACCTGCAGTGCTGAACTTTGTCTCCACTATCTGGCAGTGACAGTAATTACACAAACACTGTGTGTATAAAAATTGTTGTTGCCGTCAATTGCTACTTTTTTTAAGACTGTTCCCTCAGCTGAGTCCAATCCATCATTTCTCTGCCTTAGGCTCCACCATACTACTAGTTGTTGTAGCCCACCCCATCTCCATTGGTATGGCTGCTCCCCTCTTTAGTTCTGACAAACCAAAAATTGCTGGTTGACGTAAACGCATTGCGTGTCGCCAGACACCAGATTTAAAACTAGGCTCAATTAGCATTGTGTGAACTCATTTGACAAGGGCTTGAATATAAGGGAGGTTTGTTTATTCGTTAAACTCTTGCACTACAGCTTTGATAAATAAAACGTGTCGTGCGGATGGTTTATAGGCAATATTTACTGTCAGACAATGAATTTATACCATTTACACTGTGGTAGATGTCACTTAGATTTGTCTTTTGTTTATTTTTTCTGCTTTAACAGTATTTTATTCACTGGATCTTTTAATTATGCATTTACAGTTAATCAATTACATTTCTAGAATATTGTATATAATATGATCAATATAATATCAATATCAGAAAATAAAATTACACAACGTGATACATGATATATCCACATCGCCCACTAGTCTGTTCTGTTGTTACTAAGATGACATCGTCTTTTTCTTTTTTGTTGTGTGCTTCAGCAGTCCACAGACAAAATATATTTCTTTTTATTTCTATAAAACAGAAAAGAAAATGATTCCGTTTATGTATTATTGTATAAATGTATATATTATTCAGTATATATTGTTATTTCTATTTTCATATAGTAAGTGCCACTTGAGTATGTTAGTAATGCTCTGAATAGCTTATTTGCCATTTTACATTATGCATACTGGTGTATAATGAACAGGTCAGAGCGACACTGGGTGACTAAACACATCAAGAGTCATCTGATGTCTGCAGACAGTAAAATCTTCATTCCATATTCAGTTCAATCTAGGTCTCACTTTGCCCACAGTTACATTGTCTGTGAAATAACAAGTATGAAATCAGAAGAATGACGTACAGTAACTGCCCCACCTCATGTCTTTATTTTAATCTTTATATAATGAGTAGTTGGTCTCTATTAACTAGATATTGAATTAATTTCATTGGAACTCCTGCACGTTTTAATGATTTTTTTGTTTGTTTGTCACAATATTTGTCTTTTATAAAAGACATAATTTATATTTATATTTTTGTGCAAAAAAATCACCACATCTATCATCCTGTTAATTCAGAAAAAAATATCTCCTCTCATCCCATTGCACGACTTTCGCATGATTCATTGAATTCATCTCGCTCAGCCTTCGCTTTTTCCATGTCATGTTTTTCATCACTATCATCATCATCATCATCATCCTGTAGCAGTTTTTATTCTATCTAACCCAGCATTTCATCAAAGGTGATAGACAATCACCAAGGTTGCACAGATGAAAAAAGTGGGAAAAGGTGGTGTTGTTTTGGTCAGATGTTTGATCACTGCCTAGATACATTTTCTAATATTAGAACATTTCCTTGATTTGCCCCGCTTCTCTGGTGACTGCAGAGCACATGGCCAGAGCAGCAGCCAATCAGAGCGCAGGGTTAGCTTTCCCTCTCTCTAGCAACAGTGAGTTACTTGCTGCCTATTCATTAATTATTTCCCTGTGGTCTCCCTCCGCTGTTTGGACTCTGCTGATAGGAAAGTGCTCACTGCTTTTCTGTTGCTCTCTGCTCTGACAGAATAAAAAGCCTTTTAAAAAACGGGGGATGGATCCAGTGAGGCTGCGCTTGCCAACTGCTGCAGTTGCCCTCAACTGTGAGCTACTCCAACACTATCAGACCAGGACTGTAACAGAGATGACTCTCCTCTCTCCTCGTACGACTTTTTCTGCTGTGGAACTAAATAATAAAAAAGGATTACAGACTGAGAGCGCTCCCTGCGCACTGCTTTTTCTTCTACTCCCATCTTCTTCTTGTTTTTGCTTCTTTTTTGGATCGTTGCGTTGACTATAAACAAATGAAACATGGCAACTGGAAAAACGACTGGACTTTCTTGCTGGCTGAGCATGGGGGGGGGTCACTTGGAGGCAGGACTGTTTTATATTTTTTTCGGGGGGGTGGATGAAGAGCAGGTGGAGAGAGAAGAGGGGGGGGGGGGTTAGGGTTGGATTGGGGGGGGGGGGGGGGGGGGGGGTATGGTGGTGTGAGGATTGCGGGCTGTGGTTGGGTATTCCAGTGCCACGTGTCTTGCCTGGCACCTCTTGCTTCTCGACTCGAAGGATGTTGGACTGAGAGTCTGGCTGAGCCTGTCGGGCTTCTCTCTGAACCAAAAGTGGGGTGAGTGTTGCACTCTGCTGCATCCTGTTATCACGATAAACCTTTTTATGGAGAAAAAAAATAGTGATAATATTCGTACACTCAAAGGTTTGCAGTGAATGTACGTTTGCTTTACTGAATGTAGTGGTGGTAGAGAGGATAATCTAGACTACGGTTCGAAAGCATGCACTTTGGCATTCAAAGATGCATACCGAAGGTGAAGGTTTTATTTTTTTATGCGTTCACCTACTTTTACTTGAGCATCTGCAATGCATCACTGAAATCGTTGTCCATTCAGGAGCGTTTTACGAAGCGATTACACAACATCAGGCCTCGCAAACCAGGCATATGGTTGTTTTGGATTTGGACATTTTAGGAAATTGCCCCGAATAGCTTCTCACTTCTGACATAAAAGACCAAAACTTCGTCGCTTTCACCCTCTTTCTCAACCTGCTTCATCTCCTCACTTACATCGTTTCGACCAGTCCAGAGAGGTTAACAGGACCATTGTCCTCGGTTGGTCCACGGACCACAGATGTTGCACTTAATCTGGAAACCCTAATCTCTCTCGTCCTCGCTTCCTTTACTAGAACCCTTTCCAGGGATAGAATCCATCCTTTTTTAAAACGGCTATGTTGTTATTCAGTTATATATGTGCGCCCTTTGGCTTGGCATTTTTTTTGGGCCTTGCAGTCATCTCTATCAGAGAATATTTATTACGGACGCATGGATTGACCTTTCGCTGTATGTAGATGCCATGACATGAGCATTATTTTATTTGGTTTAAGTGTTTTTTGTGATATTGTGCCAACCTCTGGTTGCTCAGTTGACTATCCATTTGGTATTCTCATGAAGAAAAGTCTTTGGTACCGTGTAATTTTTGCTATTTTGACAGAATGAAGCCTGGAATATTTCTGAGGCAACACAGAGCTGCCTTTTTTCTTTCTTACGGAGAGGAAACTGTTGCGAAAGGTTGCGCATGTTTTGGTAAATTCTTGTTGCACTAAAGCCATGGTGAAGATCTTAGTTTCTTCGCCATTTTGCATGAATTTCTTCGACTGCTGATAATTGCAGTGTTAAGTTATTTCGCAGTAAAAAACTTCTTGTTCCTGTGGATACTGTGATGTGCTAGTCAGAGCTTTGAGTGTGTGAATGTAGAATGGAGGGAATGGAGGCTCCTGTCCAGGGACCCAGTCGGCTGTTGGTCATGACGCAGCAGCATCATCCGATTTCTCTGTCCTGACCGAAGACTGCACAAATGAATGGAGCTGCTGCAGTTCGCCATTTTCATGCAGGGCTTTGAGCTTCGTTTCACATAATATGGGCCACTCTACTCGTGGCTATTTATTGTATGGATATGACTTGAAAAAGCAGTTTGTTTTTACTTCTGTTATTCTTCATTAATTCTTCACTAATTACAATTTTTTTATGATGTGCAGGTCGTTCATAATCCCTGTCCGGAACATGTGGGAGCCTGAGAGAACCGAAGACGATTAAAGACCATCCCACTCGGCCACTCGTCTTCCAATCAGAGCACTTAATTTGACCGTGGAGAGCCAACAACACAGGGCCCTCAAAGTCTTTTTTCCGGCTTCTTCAGTTGCATCCAGCCAGCAGGTTTTCACCGCTTGAAAGAGCATGTTGCCAACGCTGTCCCTCTGCTCCATCATCTGGCTGAACCGGGGAATCAAGCTGAGGAAATCGCACCAGTCCACCAACACCGGTCAGGTCTGAAACCGCTGCAGCTGCAGACATAACAGCAGCAGAACGCCATCTTATCAACTTTTGAAAATGCTTCTCAGCTTCGGGTGACTCCCCCTCCTCCCATCATTCCCTTGACCCCCTTCCCCCCAAGCCAAACTAATATCCAACATCAGAATTTAGTGACTCGACAACCGTTTTGGTTTTTGAGGAGGATTTCCCGTAACCCTGTTGTTGCAGTGGCACAGGCTGCACCCTCTAATCCTCTATTCGGTAGCCATTTTGATTTTTGTCTCCTCAACAAAATGGCGGCAGAGGGTTTTCAGTACCATGCACTATACACATTTACCAAGGACCAGGAAGAGGACTTGGACCTGCAGCCTGGAGACGTCCTGACCGTCAGTAAGGCCTCTCTGTTGTCAATGGAGAACTACCAGGAGGGCTGCGAGGAGCAGCCCGGGTGCTTGGGCTGGCTCCTCGGGTACAACGAGCGCACCAAGCAGAGAGGCGACTTCCCCGGGACTTATGTTGAGTACGTGGGCCCCGTCAAGATGGTGCTCCCATCGAGTCAACCCAGGTCCCAGCGACCACTCCCTGTTGCTCCCAGACCAGAACTATCTCAAGGTAAGAACGCTTTTCATACAGATAATGTCTGTCACCTGGTTTATCTCAGCTGTGAAGCTGCACAACAGGTCGGCCATTGTTGAAATATATTGCGTAGGTCACATAAAGATAAACGCTCACAGCACAATGCCACTGCAAACTGTGAGGCAACCTGACACTATAACGTATTAATATCATTCATATAATTGTCTGTGAGAAACCAGCACACAAAGATGTGAATTTGTGAATATAGATTTTTTCTGGATCTGACTTCATTCAGTCGAGGAAACTTTTATATAGACTTTTTGGCTTAATTCTTCTGATGGGGGGAGGGCGTTTCTCTGAGCTCACTGTTAATTTGATTTTAAAATGATTTTGAGACTAGTTTGAAGCCATCCTTGGTCCAATATGCAACTTACACAGCTGTTGAAACTTGAATCCTCCTGCGTACACCACATACACTGTGAATGGTCTCTCCAGCCACTGGTGTTTTCAGTGAGGGAGGAAGAGTGGATACATTTTATATTTTCAAGTGTATATATATTTTTACATACATACACCCGACTAATCATTGACTATGATTAAATGTTGAATTTAAAATGTTGATTAGCTGGGTCAACTGGACAATATGGATGCATACGTCTCAACCACCAGCCAATTCAGCCAAGCCATATTATGACGGTTCACATGGATCACGAGCAAAAACCACATTAATTTGAGGTTGCTCTCACCGCCCCTCAAAATACGTCATAAGCCTCCCCCTCTTTGGCAGCGCAGCTAACAAGACTTAACTTCCTAATAATGAAGTACTAATCCATATACTGTACCTACTGGACTCTCAGGTGTGCCCATCACTCTGTCCGTCTGCGTTACCCTCCTTCAATTGAGCATTAACATGTGGATGTTGAGGAGCATCCAAACCGCACCTGGGCTTATCTGCACATGAATGCCTGCAACTGCTTCATTATGACGTGTTATTGACCCTCTGCTCAACTATGGGTGAATGATGGTGCAGGCTGTGCACAACTGTGTTAAGACCAAGATAGAGTTATTAATGGAATTTTTGGCACAAGGATTAAACATTGTTTACTGATGTTTTGAGTAAGAGTAATGTTTTCATAGGTGTGTTTGTATTTTGTGCAAAATCAATTTTTTTATGGAGAGATACGTGTTCTCACACCACTCTCACTTCTGTGACTAAGGGAAAATAGGCAGGTCTGATATTTATCCGTGATGGTAAGAGCCTGCTTTCAGCGACGACAGTTTCCAAGTCAAACATTGACATGGCATGGATTGGTCCACTTCAGCGAGCTCAACTTCAAGTAAAAACTGTGATTTGTTACCAAAGATCCTCTACTCTCCCAAGATTTCCATCATTTTCTCCTCATTTGCTTTTGGCTTCAGCTGGTTGATTTATGCTTCCTTGTATGGGACGCCAGAGGAACAGAGGCACAGAGCCAAAATAGATATAGATAGATAGATAGATAGATAGATAGATAGATAAATACTGTATTCATCCCAAGCTGGGAAATTCTGGTGTAGCAGCAGCATGTTTCACACAGCACACATCACACATTAAAAAATATATACAATATTTACACAAAACAAATAAATATAGAAAAATAAGAATAATACATTCACAGAATTTGCATGAAGTATTGACAGTGGAACAAGGTCTATCTGTCAGCCAGAGGTGAGGTGTTGTATAGTTTTATGGCTTGTGGCAGGAAAGATTTCCTGTAACGGTCCTTGTGACAACGAAGCTGAATCAGCCTATTGGAGAAGGAGCTCCGCTGTCTGTCCAGTGTGAGGTGGAGAGGATGGTCCAGGTTATCCATGATGGACAACAGTTTGTTCATAGTCCTCCTCTCCACCACAGCTTCAAACGTGTCCACCTTACAGCCTATGACGGAGCCAGCTTTCTTGATCAGTTTGTTCAATCTGTTCGTGTTGCTGGCTCCGATGCTGCTCCCCCAGCAGGCCACAGTGAAGAACAGTACACTGGCAACAACAGACAGATAGAACATCTCCAACATCCTGCTGCACACATTGAAGGATCTCAGCTTCCTCAGGAAGTAGAGTCTGCTCATGCCCTTCTTGTACACAGTCAGGCTGTTGGTTTTCCAGTTCAGTCTGTTGTTGATGTTGACTCCCAGGTACTTGTAGTCCTCCACTGTCTCCACCTGTCTCCACCTCCTCCCCGAGAATGAAATCTAAAAGATATATAAAAGTTTTTATATTATTCTACATGTGAAACCATACATTCCTCTTCTGTCAAAGGCCGTATTCTCTCCCAATTTCCCTGTGCTTTTTAATGACAGATGGGATAAGTACCACTCAGAGCACGTAGGCTGTGAACTCTGAATCACCTCTGCTTGAGCCAATTGGCTATTCATCGTGTACAACACCGTACAGTGGGCCTCATATATAATCATTAGTTGGAATTCATTACGGAGTATTTTTCGCAGAAATGTCCTAAAAAGCAGGGGATGTCGTAGCTGCAGTACAAACACATCTTATCAAATTATATTTCTCTTTGCCAACAACACTATTATAAAAACCTGAGGGTGAAGGGAATGTATTGGTTAATAAAACACTGGCCTTTACTAGAGTAGGAGAGCAGTGTGCTCGCACTTTGACACACAGTGAGACAAACCAGTTGGGCAGCAGGTATTTGTGTGTGATTTAGAAAGAAAGGGTCAGAAGAACCAAGTGAAACCCTGAGAGAGAGAGGAGTGGGAAGTGAGGTGAGAGGGTAGGGGGTAATTTTACAAATATCATCTTCATTTCCCCGAAGGAACAGAAGCCCTGGTCATTGTGTGAATAGAGCTTTTGTCAGTGTGGCCCATTTACTATTCACAGGAGTCATCAAGGGGCAGCACCACGGCCTGGTGGTCAGGAAAACTGACCACGTTACAGGTTTAATATGTCAATACTTCAACGTATAGCTGAACGTGTCAGTCATGTATTTATGTATCTAAACCGCTGTATTAGAAAGTATGAGAAATTTTCTTAGCGGTTTATTTCTCTGAGCAAGTAAGGACGTGAGCTGCTTGCACTTACACCAACACAAAAGGCATATACGGTAACCCTGGTCGAATTACAGTAAGTAAAGCTATCTGTCTCTTTATGCAGCAACCTGGTTACGGTAAAAACCCACGTTCACATGCAGCTGGCTGGTGATCAGATTTCTGCTCAACCCCCAACAATAAGTTTGAGCCAGGACATTTGAAATTTAGATAAGATATTAATGTTTTTTTGTGAGGACTAGCTCTGAAATGACCGAGCACAGATCTTTTTTCAGTTTTAATCAGACTGGGGTTTTTTTTTGTTCAACTACAATTGATAATCCTTTCTTCACTCTGGACTGTTGCTACAGTGATATTCGGTCTGAATTCTTTGTCATGCAAATGGACATGTGACATTCATTAGAAAGTGAAGACATTGCCTCCCAAAATTTGGATTCTTTTAAAGAAATGTTTCTGTTAACCAGGGTTTTCTCAATCACTACACCCAGCTTCAGGAAACCAGGCTTCTCATTTGCATTTTGGAAATTAGGTTACTGCAGTATGTCGACAACAAGGCGGCCACTTTACGTGCATGTAAATGTACCAATGTTTTTTCAGCAGTAGCAGGCAAAATACAAAATTTGGATTTGTTGTCGGCCAAAGGACACAAAGAGCTCAGCTTTTCCTCTTTCTAAAATTGCATAGTAATAGGAGTATTCTGAATTAGCTGATGATGTCATATTTAGTGTGAACAGTTTGTACCAATAAAAAAACGAGCGCCTGCTGTTCATCTACCTACACTTGAATGTATATTTTGTATGTCTAATTGTTGTGAATATAGAAATGAAAGCGTTAAAAGACATTCTATATCAACATTAATTCAATATGTTTTCTACTTGAATTTCTGATTCTCGTCTGTGTTTTTTCAGCGCTGTTTTCAGTGTGTCCTCACTGTAAACCAGTTTCTTAGTTTGGATTTTGTTAAACTGGTGATTGAGAATGTATCACGTTATGTGGTGCATATTGCTTTAGCACAACTATGAGATGAATTGGGACAATATCCGTTTCAATACCCAGATGCAAATGCAAAACATTTCTGAACTTGCAGCAGAAATAATTCAACAAACCCAGAGAGATTTTTTTCCCTTTCCCTCCTCTCACTCTCTCCTCTCTTTGGCCTCACTTTAACTGCCTGCTGAAGTGAACCATGGCTTGGCATTTTCTCAAACTCCTCCCTTCGTACTCCCTCTCCCGCTCCCTCCCCTCCCCACTCCTCTCCCGTCCTCCCTCCGTTTTTGCAGCCTCTGCCCCTGATTCACATACATGGCTGATACTGTCTCTGGGCAGCCATAAACCATGTTAGCACGGCCAGTTCTCAGAAAGGAGAGGCCTCCACTCACTCTCCGCTCCCTGTGCCTTACCAGGAAAACACTTTCAAAGAACCCGTGGAGGGGGGAAAGGGTGGGAGAGGGGCTGAAACGGTGGAGAGAGAATGGGAAAGATATGAAGAGGCTGGAAAGGGAGGGAGACACTGTGTAAGCCAAGGCCACCCTATCCAACTGCAAATATAGGAACCAGCTGTATTTGTTTTCTCTTCTGTTGGTCTTATTATTCTCCTGGACTTTTTGTAAATTTAGTGTGTTACAGTTTGAAGGGCTATAGAAATGTCATCATTTTCTGGGGCATTTCTTTACTGCCAGAGCAGTGAATGAGAACTTGTTAAGGAATGACGTTGTCTTACTAAAAGATTAATGCTTTAGCAAACCAGAAAAAGAGTGAAGTATGTTTCGCATAGTTGCTTACTGAAGGCAGGTCAAACAGAGACAGCGTCTGTTTGTTTCAACAGAGTGATACCATAACCCTGACCCCAACATTCATAGTCACCCTGTAACAGTCTGTCCCAAATTCCAGATGCATTTTTTTAAATCAATTTATTGAATTTGCCTTTGATTATGTTCTGGCCCGTCGTCTACCTTCCTAAAAAAATTGAACCGTAGCCAAACTCACCTTCCACCCCCTGTTCTACATTCTGTTTCATCTGAGGGCCAAATATCCAACTCAGCATTATACGGGTGTGTGTTTAAGACCAAGGCTTGACAGAAACGGATTTGTAAAAGTTATTGAACAACCATGTCCAAAGGCAAAAGTGTTTACCAGTTCTGTACTCAAAGATGTTGTCATAGAGAGGGGAGAGACATGAGTCGTCTAACTTGCAATAACAACACACACTTTTGAACCTTAACTCTTCAAAGGGATTAATAATCTTCATTGCACTTGTTTGTCTGAATGAAAAGTGTATAAAGACGTTGTATCACAAATGTGAAAAGAGAGTTTGTGAGAAAAGTTGAACACCCGGCCAGTTGCTGTGTGAAGTGGGCGTGAATGTCCGACTGTCGATTTTGGAATGTGTCAAAAATGAATGCCCAGACTCTGGTGTTGGAAAGTCTTCGAGAAGTGTTTTACAATTTGACAAGCACACTGACCCATCGCTTCCGGACTGGTAAAAGTCACATGACAGTCAGGCGAGTTGCTATGCAGCCATGCACGTAGTTATTGACAACAATGCACCTGTTTGTACAGTCAGAAGCTACATCAAAAATTTACAATATGGCTAGATATGTTAGAAATGTAGTATAAATAAAAAACATTTACATTAACAGATTTAAAGCTTACTGGCACCCAAAAAGATGGCAATAACAATAAACAAACACACACACACACACACACGCACGGACGCACACACACACACACACACACACACACACACACACACACACACACACACTGATAGTAACCAAACAACTGTTAATATATCCTGATGATAATTCTTCCTGACCATGATACCTCAGTAACTTTAAATCGATATTTAGATTTACATACATGTATTGATCACAGAACAATCACTCCTGCTGTCATTTACTGTATATTGTTAATGACAATAATGTCCAATGGAACAATAAAGCTATCCACTTGGAAACCTAATCTAGTGATTGAGCGCAAAAAGTGCTCATATTATTATCCTATATTATCCTTTTATGAATAAAAGTCATTTACTCACATCTTTGTACAAATCATAAATAGACATTTTGGTATAAAAGTAAATATTTTTAATTTATTTAAGGGAGAACTGGACCCATTTCAGAGCCAGCGGTAGCCCCCCCCCCTCGCTTTCTAATTTTGTCTGAATATATTATTTAGGACATTTTATAATTCTCCAGTCACGTTGCATTATACACATTTCAATCAGCCTGCTATTAAACGTTTATACCACAGTTCTCCATCAATATCTCCTCTGAGTGGAGCCAGCAGGCCCATAAAACCCGATCCAGTGCCGTGTGGGGATCACCTGTGTTTGACCTGGTTGCAGGGGCTTACTTACACGTGTAGCTTTGAAGCATGTTGTGACAGAGGAGTGGCTAGTGTGCCCGGTCATGATGCATTGCCTGTCTACATAGTTGGGATGCAGTGAAGACATGTAGCAGTGAAACCTGACCAGCAGCATACACACGATTACACACCATCCGTGAGCCAGACGCCAACTGGCCTTGTCACCACTGCACACTGGGAACACATGCCTGGAGTGAACGGCGCGGTTCACAAATGTTACAGCCGACTGTTTCCTCATTTGTAGATACATATTTGTTGTTTTTTTAAATTTAGCCTTGAATATGTCTGTGTATTTGAAGGCCAGTGAAACCCTGGGAACTCTTAATTAAATGTCGGGAAAGAATGCAGATAGTAAAAAATTAGAACTTTTCAGAGGTAATTAAAGTTTGTCTGTTTATGAGGGATCTACCATTCACTGATTATTTTAAACTGAAGTAGGCAAAGCCTGTGAATCTATAGCTAATAGAAACCAAATGTTGGCCCTTTAGTGGCGTATTCAATTACACTGAAATAGAACAGTGGTGAAAGTCTCCAGTCAGAATTAGTTATTCTCCTAGTTGTAGGGCACCATTGTTTATTTAACAGTAGTCTGACAATCTAAATCTTCAAACCCGTAATGCTGCCCTCCTCAAAACTGAGGCATGTTAAAACTCAGTTTTAATTCATTGTTGAATATATAAATATTTAAATATTTTTATTTCTAAAAAGTACTCTTGATCACGATAACATTGATGTTGCACACTAGAAATATGTTTTTTCCTATGGTAATTTCTAGCCGCAGCTATCCTAAAATCTGAATATCATATTAACGTGAATATGATATTTAGGTTTTAGACAATTGATAAGATTGATATTGTAGTGTGAAATAAAATATGACAAGTTTTTTATTAGTCGTACCAGTTGTGGTACAAAATCAGCAGGAATCCACAGTGTTGGAGTCAAAGTGAGAACATTCCCGATGTTCAATGCGACCAGTGAAATCCTGTGAATGAATTTTCGCTGTATCTCTGCTCTCGGAGAAGCGTCACTTTCTGACGCACAAAATGCAGCAGAGCCAGCTACGTATTACATAAGAAGACTGATGCAGAAGAGACAGAGCAAATATTATGCTTTGCATAGCTTTCCCTTATCCAATCTACTTTTGCCTGTCTGCTGCTTGCCTTGGACTGAGCCTGCGAGTCAGTGTAAACACACAAAAGACAGGATCGGCAACTTTCATCCGATTTCCACACTTTCAGCTTCGTTGGGTAGACAGCAGCACACACACAAACAGAGCACAGGACGGCTCTTTCTCACTTTATCACAGGTACTGTCGAACGACCCAGTTCGATCAGAATTCACTCGCTGTTATCGCCGTTAAAACACAGTCATGCAATCTTGTCTGTAAAACATGAGTCCATACATAAAACAAGACGAATGCACCAGGAAAATGTGTGAGTGCTAAACTACTCCCTCTCTCTCTCACGTTCTTTTTTCTCCCCATATTTTCTCTCTTTCTGTTTCTCCCATTGGCCACGTTTCGGAACATGTCAAGTCATATGCCTCTCTCGGAGCGTGTAGTCTGCCAAGGACGTGTTTCTAATTGACTAACGAATGGCTGTTACTTTAGCTCTCTCTCTCTCCCCCATATCTTTCCAAAACCCTGACAAGACTTTTTCCAGAAAAAAAAAAGAAAAGGCTCCTCCTTTTGCATGAAAGGCTTTTCTTTCTTAGCACATGACGATTTCATGTTTGTTGTGTGTAGAGTGAGAAAATTCAATCTTCCTGGAAAAAATATGGCATGTTTTCTCCCGACTTTCCTCCCAATCTGTTGGAATGTGTTTATGTTTGTGGGTTTTTCGCCTATGTGTTTACTTACTTAACACAGCTGTATACGAGTTTCATGAGGATTGAGTTTTGCTCTCTTGTACTAAATAATGAATACATTCTGCTTTCTGAAGCAGTATCATTTACATTGTGCTTCATCTTTACTCATGTTGGTCAAGTCGTAGAGTTTATTTTTCTGTGTGTAAGTCTTTTAAATTAAGGTAAGAAAACTGAAATGGTCTTAGGCTTTTCATGATACATGAAACAATTAATTGTTAGTTTTTGTGAACTGTCCACATAAACAAAAAACTAACTAGGAAGTCCAGTGAATTCTCCTGTATGTCAGAAGAAAATGTGAAATAGTTTGATGTTACCAAGCTACAAAACAGAGCAGAAAGAGAAAGATTGCATGAAAACTTGATAATAAAGGATGAAAAGGGAGAAAATGAAAGTAGGAGGAGCAAAATACAGAGAGAGCGAGGGAGTGAGGGAGTGCGGGCTAAAGACATACAGGGAGACTGAGAACAAGAACCAGTGAGAGGGGTGAGGGGGGCCCGGGACGGAATGTGCTGACGCGGCGTTTCTTGTTTGAACTCCTCAAATTAATAATCAGCAGCGGTTTAACCGAGCTGTGCCAGGAACAGGAGCCTACTGCCAAGCCCCGGCCAAGCCAGGCCCTCCCTGCTCCCTGCGTTACCCCCACCCCTCACCCTCAGCCCTACCTCCCCCTCCTCAATCCCCAGCTCACAGCCCTGCTCTGGGGCCGAATAGGAGGCACTGCCTGCCTGTCCTTGTCGGGCTGTTCGGGCTGGGTCTGGCTCACTGCCACTGGGCTTTTGCTTGTTCAGGAGTTTTGATTAAATCCTTTATTGTGCTCCACTCACGCAAAGAGCTAAGGCAAAACACCGAGCAGGACGGAGCGGAGGGGAGGAGAGAAAGGGAGACGGGAGAAAAGAAAAGTGAAAAAATGGAGGGGGGGGGAGGGAGGGAAATGGGATCTCTTTTTTCTCCCTCTTGCTTTCTCCTTTTCTTTTTCGTACTGAAAAGATGTTTGATTTAGTCTGTGGGGAGTAGATAAAGTTTTTTTGCTCGCCATCAGCAGTCTTTTTATGTGGCCTTTTTTATTTTCACTTTTTGTATTTTTATTTTTCCTCTGAATAAAGAATATTTTCATTATTCTGTACATTTACTGAATTGTTCTGGTTTTGTTATGAATCTTGTCATCAGCCAGACTTCAAACCAGCACAGTGACATGCACCACACGCTTCAGTCCTCTCTGTTTTAGTTAATTCTAGTTTTTAAATTCAAGTTTTTTTTTTTATTCTGCAAACAAATTCTCAAGTGCTTCTTGCAACAGCGGACTCCACCTCCTATTTTCTTTTACTGTTGTTTACCGATTTTGTACAAACAACATTGTACATACTGTCTATATCCAATTGCTGCTAGTTTACTGTGCCCCTGTCAGTGCTGCAGCACCCCCCGCAGTCTCTCGTGGGCTTTGTGCCAGAAGTGTAACAGTGATTTGTGCTGTTGTTTCAGCTGTGTCTGTGCTGGACCTGAGCGAGCAGTTCACACCGCCAGAGACGGCTCCCCCAGCTCTCATCAACCTGATCCAAGCCATAGAGAAGAGAGGTATATCTATATCAAGTAGCCATCATATCCGTCTGTCGGTCTGTCTGTCTGTCTCACTGACTCCCTGTCCGCCTCCACCGCCTTTCGTCTGTGTGCGACTATCTCCCTCCCGCCATCTGCCTCTTGCTCTTATGCCAGCATTTGCACAAGTGTAGACATATAGACATGTGAGACCAGTCAGACCACACAGATGTAGAAGAGATCCTGCACACTCTCAGTCGACCCTCCTCACTGGGTTTGAGACTTTGTATAGTCTCTCTACATTGAAGTTTAATGTGGTTTCAAGTTTGAGCAGTTTCAGAGTTCAGCACAATGGGTTTGGTTCACACTATGTTATTAACAAATAGTTCTCAGTGGGACTCTATTCACAGTTTTTACTCTTTTTTCTGTCTTCCTTTTTTTGCTTTGTCTGTACATGAAGGGCTTTAACTAAAGATTATTTTCCTTTTTTTAAATGTATTATTATTATGAGTCTGCAGATTTCATTCTTCAGTAATCAATTAGTCATATATATATATGACTAATTGATACATACATACATATATAAATATAAATTACTGAAAGGATTAATATATTATCCAAATAGCTGCTGATTAATAAACATACCATACATATTCAAAGTTACCTTCAGTAAGGACACAATAAATCAACATACTGTACCAGAAGCAATGCAAGAATTTACAAAGAGAAAGCAAAGTCTCTCAGTTTTTGTATTTGTATTTGTCTGTAACTGTCTCACCACCACTTTTAATTTATTTAGTTTTTCTTTGCTGTCAACGGCACACTCCAGAATCCAGCAATATTTGACTTTTTTAGGCATATTACATTTGTTTCTTTTTCACTGTGGAAACATGCATGTACTCTGATCGTGCTTGTGGTATGAAATTAGGACACAGTTATATTCTTTTCATGAAGTCATTAATGTCACGAAAAAAAACTATTATGAGGAACAGGAGCAGACAATGTTAAAGAAGGGAGTTTTGTAATATTTTAGAAGCTGGAACTGTTGAAATAATAGATGTTTACTCACTTCATGTGCACAATTCTGATACTGATAGAGCTAATGTTCATGCTCTGACCATCCCTGTCATCCTTCTGGCTTGATTTTCACAAAAATTCTTCTTACCCCAGCAAATATTTCATAATCGACATCTATGCCTCTAAATCTAAAGACTATAATGTAGCAGTAATGCTGAATTATATGCCAAAGTTAGATGCACGCACACTCTGACTGCATGGTGAGGTTTTTACAACTACCTGCGAGACTGTCTTGTCTCGAGGAATTGTCTCCTAGATGCAGGCTGTCTAGACCCAGTGTTAAGGAAAATAATAAAAATTGCCAGGGAAATTATTAATAAAGTCATTCAGAGTCAAATGTTTTCTTCAGAAAAACACAGGATGTGTGGAATCTTTCCCTTCCTCATGGAACAATCTGCTAAAAATTGGATCTCATAATGCAGGATTTCAGTTTAGACTTTTTATATTTTGTGCTATGTTTCTGGCATTTAGAGTCATAAAGTGAACCACACAGTTTCCACGATAAAAAGAACCAAACTAAAAACCATGAAGCAGTTTACAGGGGAACATTGGTTGGCCCTGCTTTTGTAAATATTGCTTGTAGAGAAACAGCCCAGTTGATTATTTACCTCCTCTTTGTTTTTGCACATGAGACTTGAATGAAAGCAGTACACAGCCGACATGTGCAGAGTATTTCCAGTTATTTTGAAGTGATCCGTCATATACAAGTTTGTGCTCACAAAGTAACACTGTCCAACTACATGTAGTAATAAAATGTCTGTGTTGAGTGTCCACAATTTTTACTACGTAAACTTGCCGTGGACTCATCCACTTCATTAAATAGAGCTACTCGCTGCTTTATGTGCATTTTAAATTGGCTGTTTTCAGTTTTCACTTACTCTTCTCATTTCTAATTTGCTTTTGTTTGTTTTTATTGTATTTGTCTAGTTTTCTGTGCGGCTTGTGAACCCTAACTCAACTTCTTTCCACCTCAGGTCTGGACTTTGAGACATTGTACAGGACAGTTAGCTCCTCAGGCTCAGACAGCCAGGTGTACACCCTGAACTCCGGTGAGTTGATTTTTTACAAAATTTGTTTTGTTTTTTTTAGCGTTTCATGGACAAGTTTGGATTATTTTTAGAACATGTATGCTGCTTTACACCTGTGCCTTCATATTTCTAATGTTACTGTATGTATATTTAGGAAACAGAAAGTTGACCCATAGTTTTCTGCTGTCAGTCATTTAGTAGCTCACGTGTACGTCTCACCTGCCTGTTAGAAATTGAAAAACAATGTAACCTGTCCTCTTTCCCAGCCCAGATCTTACAAAGCTGACCTGATGTGAACTCATGACCTTCAGCTCATTGCTCTGTGTCTTTTAAGTTCCTCAGACGAAATAAATGTAGCACAGTCAACAAAATAAAATGTACTAGAAGATTTATTTTTGGTGAATTGATTGATGATGATTTTTCCCTGGACACAAGTTGACTTTTTATGCTTTTGGTATACTGTGTGTGTTTGTGGTCTAGATAGTGACATGGGTCAGAAAGACGTGGGTTACCTCTCTGAGTGTGTCCTGCACTACCTGAGAGACCTCCCGTCACCCGTCATCCCAGCCTGTATCTACCCTCACCTTCAGACTGTGGTCACACTGCAGAGGAAGGTCCTACAACAGGCAGTCGGTAGGTCTCATCTCAATAGAAGATTGATTAAACACCGTTGTAAATTTAGTAAAAGTAAATGTCTTGAAATCATTTATCGCTTTATTTGGAAAATTGAACTCCGCATACAAACGGTTAAAAAGCGTGTAGTTGGATGTTGGAGCGTATCACCTGTTTGTATAAAACCTCTGCTCCCAACGGCATGTGCAGTACATGTTCAAGTAAATGCTCTCAAGCCACTGGTATGGGCCTTTAAAAGAGCAGCTAAAGTTATATTATTCCTGACTTATCACGATCTACTTTTAAACAATATCAACCAATCAGTCAATCCTAAAACATTCCTGGAATAATTTCATCGGTGTTTAATAAAGTTTGTTTTGTGAAAACAAATAGAGAGAAAAAAGGCTGGGTTAGAATTGGAGTTACGTGCAGTGTAATAGAAGCTGAAGTCAAGTCAAGAATTGAGCTGTGTGCTCCTGAATTTGTGTTAGTAAAACATAAAGGCAACTTTCATTGCTTCAATGGCTGTAATGCAAGTAAAAGAATTGCACGAGGCCTAAACTGACCCATGTGTGCTGATGTTCGAGGTCAGTCGCATGTCAACGTAGAGAGAATAGAGTTAAGCGTCAGGAGAGGATGAGCTCACTGAGGCATGTTAGAAATGCCTCCGCTGATTCTCCCTGGTACAGAGGATTCCACGATTTCATTTTGGATATATATACTAGGCCTTTTTACAGAAACAAGCATTTACCCTCATTGCAAAGAATAAAAAGAACAAAAAACAAACTATAGATCAGATTAAAGATCAAAGTTAAGGGCATTATGTCATAATATCCACACACCTAATTAGTATTTTGTTTCATAGCTTCACTGACATTCCTCAGATTCTCATGTGGCAAAATCTGATAAAATTGTATAATTTAGAATTTAAACATACACACAATAGTTTAGTGAAGAGATCCTCTTCATGTGTATTTGAATCACTGTTCCAGACGGTGCTGTAGCTGGTAGCCATGACAGAGAAGTAAGCCTGGTCCTCGAGAGCTCCACCACCGTCCCTCTCCATCACCGTCTCACCCTGCAATACCTCCTCACACACCTGGCCAAGGTCACCCAGGTGCAGGCCAGCAATGGACTGGACACACACACACTGGGAAAGATCTTCGGACCACTGCTCATACGGACGGGCCCCTCTACCCCTTGGTGAATAATTTTTTTTCAGATATACAGAAACAAATGTGAGAGCGTTCAACTTGGATCTGTCATTTCTGTGAGGCATTAGACTTAACGTGTCATATTAATGGAAAACTTTCGCTGTTGATTGTTTGATTGATGAATTAAGTGATTGATTGACTGATTTGCAGGTTATCACTTGATGATAAATTCCCTGCCCTTGCGGTGGAGAGGCTGTTGATAGAGAGAACTATGGAGCAAGACCTCACTCCTCCAGGTGCCATATTTTTCCTTAAGCCTGCATGGAATTATGTTTATGTTTCCCTTCAGCACAACGACATTTTATTTGTTTACATGTTTATTACTGACAACTTAATACATGTTGGTTCTTTTTTAAGTAGTTGCCTGGGGGATTATGTGATAAGTGAGAGAGAGAAAATAAATTTAGCAGTGATTTTTATGTGTCTATATGTGTTTATCTTCTTGCAGTTCTCCCAGCAAAGCCAGTCAAGTCAAAAATGGCACCATCAGCCATGACGGACACGAGCAGCCTGCTGAACGATGCGGAGTGGTACTGGGGGGAAATCTCCAGGTAAAACATGGAAGTAAACCAAGGATTTGAACACAGTTATTATGAGGTTTCCATCTATTTAAAGCAAAGGTTTTCAAAGTCTGAGACGGTTGGCCTCCCCTCGGACAAAGCTTTGGAAAAGTAGCTCCCTCACCCCACCTAAAACTACTTGATTAGTTAAAAAAAATCAATTTCTGGATGCCTATGTGATCACAATTATGTTGTTTGTTTGCATTGACACTCAACAATTGTGCAAACAAAGCATAATATTGCTGTTTGACATAACTTCAGACTAAATAAATAAAATGTATGTTTCTGACTTTGGGAAATGATAAAATTTTAAAACAACTGTATGTGGGATATGGAGGACCGTGGGGGACGCGGAATGTGAAATACAGAATTTTCCAATCCATTTTCAAATCCATCATTAAATAGAACAATTTGCTCTATTTAATGTTGGATTTGAAAATAGATTTAAAAAGCTTTTTCAATTTGCTCTATTTAATGATGGATTTGAAAATAGATTTAAAAAGCTTTTTCAAATTGCTCTATTTAATGATGGATTTGAAATTTGAAAATGGATTTGAATTTTTTTTCTCAAATTGCTCTATTTAATGATGGATTTGAAAATGGATTTTAAAATCTTTTTCAAATTGCTCTATTTAATGATGGTTTTGAAAATGGATTTCAAAATGGATTTCAAAATGGATTTCAAAATGCTGTATTTCACATTCCGCGTCCGCCACGGTCCTCCAGAGTGGGAAGCCTGTCAGACATTTGGATCTGATTATCTCCTCATGATCTCCTTTTGATAACTAATGTAATACATCAACAAAGCCATTAATGTGATTCCCCTTAGTTTGTTAAATGAAGGAACCACTTGTAATGTTGTGTTGGCTGCAAATTAGGATTATTATGTGTAATACCAGTAGTCTGGAAATGCAAAACTTTCAGAAATCCTTGTTGTTATTTTGCAATTCAGTAAGTATGTTGCTGTATTCGCAGAGAGGAAGTGAACGAGAAGCTGCGAGACACTCCAGACGGCACCTTTCTGGTCCGGGATGCCTCAAGTAAACTGGAGGGCGAGTACACCCTCACCCTCAGGTAAAGCAGCACTCAAATTTTCTTACAAAAGACTTTCTGCAAAACTGACATATAATCTCTCAGTCCACAAGCAGCTGAAACTGCGTTTCGTTCTCATTTGGCCGCTGTCTCCCCCTACAGGAAAGGAGGGAACAACAAGCTCATAAAGATTTACCACAGAGACGGGAGGTACGGCTTCTCGGAGCCTCTCACCTTCCTGTCTGTAGTGGAGCTCATCAATCACTACCGCCACGATTCCTTGGCCCAGTACAATGCCAAGCTGGACACCAGGCTTCTGTTCCCCGTCTCCAAATACCAGCAGGTTGGTGATGCTGCAGATTTTATAGCACTTTGTTTTCTGCTATGTTGTGTTTTGTGAAATTTTGTCCATCCATCTAATTCAATTACAAGCACAATCCCTCTGCAAGCCTCCTTTGATTTAGAAATCAAGCAAAGTTGACCTCTACATTTTTATTTGTAACAAGGAGCATTGTCTGCTTGAGTTGCTGTGTTTTAGTCTTTCATTCATCACGATGTCAATGTAATGTCACTTTCCTCTGCTCTTTGCATGTTCCAGCTGGTGAAGGAGAACAGTATCGAGGAGGTGGGAGAGCAGCTGAAGGTTTATCATGAGCAGTACCAGGAGAAGAGCCGCGAGTACGACTCTCTGTACGAGGAATACACACGCACTTCACAGGTAAGTGTTCAACACACACACACAGGGAATGTGTTACACCGTTTTGTGAATCATACTTAAATTACACTGAAGGTACATAGACGTGTACATACCTTAGACACATTTACAATATATTCTGGAGATAAAATGAAGTCTGTTTGTAGCCAGAAAAGATTATAAATAAACTGGAGTTATATGACCATGCATTTGCAATGATTTTTATTAAAACATGTTCAAAAGAATTAATGACACATTCAATGAATATATATATATATATAAAACATATAACATTAAAGAATTTATATTGAAGCCTCCATATTATTATTATTGTGTGTAGATAAGCATTGTGAATGAAACTCATCCTACTGAAATATTTGATTAAGAAACTTTACATTTCCCTATTAATTAGCTTTCATATTAGAGAATTGTAAACTGTCTCATCTACAGGCTGGAAAACATTGTGGTATATGTGAGATTCAGAAGGTTCAGTCACGGTCTTTCTCCTTTTCATCCCACAGGAGCTGCAGATGAAGCGCACGGCCATTGAGGCCTTTAACGAGACCATCAAGATCTTTGAGGAGCAGTGTGAGACTCAGGAGCGCTACAGCAAAGAGTCGTTGGAGCGGTTTCAGCGCGAGGGCAACGAAAAGGAGATTCAAAAGTACGTTTTTGCTTTTTTATACTGAGCTGTAAATCAAACTATTTCAGCAGAATTTCGATATTTATCATTTCAAGAACACATTCTTAGAGATAATCTTATCATTCCCTCACATCAGGATCCAGACCAACTCGGAGCGCTTGAAGTCTCGCGTGAAGGAGATCCACGACAGCAAGCGCAAACTGGAGCAGGACCTGAGACAGCAGGTCTCCGATAACAGGGAGATTGACAAGAAAATGAACAGCCTCAAGCCGGATCTCATGCAGCTCCGCAAGATCAGAGACCAGTACTTGATGTAAGGGGAATGAATCAAACATTTACTCCATGCTCACACAAACTCCCAACCCACAAGTTTGAAAACTGTCTGTCAGCATTCAATCTGTGGTGTTTCTGGCTCTGCAGATGGCTGACACAGAAGGGGACAAGGCAGAAGAAGATCAACGAATGGCTGGGCATAAAGAATGAGGCTGATGAGTAAGTGTTTGAGAAGAAGTAGCCGCTCAGCAACTTGTGCTGTGATTACAGGGCGCTGCCGCATCTCCACCTATAAGTTAGAGCTCACTATTATGTTCGTGGTATGAGATGTGCTTCATCGTTTGCTGCATGATTTCTGCCTTTCCAGTTCCTACTCGCTCGAGGAAGACGAGGGCTCACCCCACCACGATGAGTGTACCTGGTACGTGGGTGACATCAAACGCACCCAGGCTGAGGAATTGCTGAGAGGCAAATGTGACGGAACCTTCCTCATCCGTGAGAGCCAGTCACAGAAGGGCTCCTACGCCTGCTCCGTAGTGTACGTTTGTGTCTTACACTTTTTAAAAGCAAAAAACCAAAAAATTTGCACAAAAAAAAGTGACGCACTGTCCATTTTGTAATTTTGTATGATTTCTCTTTACTGTCATCGATAACTGACCAAAAGTAGACACTGTGATTTTGATAGGAAACTATTTAATTCTATAATGTTAAACATAAATGTTATACATTTGATTGTTGTGACAGTTCTGAAAGGAACAGTTTGACATTTGCTGTAGAGTAAGATGAGAAGATGGATACGGCTTAACGCAGACTAGCTCGTCTTTTTAGAGCAAAGACTGGAAACAAGGGGGGCTAGGTGTGCTTGGCTCTGCCATAAACATTAAGGACATTCATGAACAAAATCTCCAACGTTATTCCACCTCACTGTTCTGTATGACATGAACACAGAATGGGAGGACTGTTGTTCTGCCTTTAAGTCGGCAGTGGAGTTAGTCACAGAGCCGGATCGATGTCGGCAGGAGCGATGCTGTTTATGTTCTGCTACACGTTACGCCTCTGACACTGGAAAGCCAGCGTGCCAGAACCACACACACAGCATCATGATGGAGGCTTGTTTGTTTCAGTGTAAACAAGCGTCTTCTCAGCGGCAGGATCATCATGTAAAAGGGGCTTTTGTAACTTTCCAAAGTAAAATGTAAATAACATCAGAGACGTCATGTAAATTTCTTCCTTCAACACAAATTGGATTCCCTCAACAATTTTGGAAAATGTAGGAAATCAGTTATTTAAGTAGCTCTGTACAATAATTTATATTTATATATTGATATTTTCCTTTCAAGACAATGTATTAACATGATGTCTGTCATTCTTTCAGTGTGGAGGGTGACGCCAAGCACTGTGTAATCTACAAGACGGCCACGGGTTATGGATTCGCAGAGCCCTACAATCTATACTCGTCCCTAAAAGACCTGGTGCTCCACTACAAAAACGTCTCCTTGGTCCAACACAATGACCAGCTGAATGTAAATCTAGCCTACCCAGCCCTGGCCTGCTCTCAGAACCAGAACCAGCATCCCAGATGAATATGGGAAACAAAAGATTCACTCAGATGCATTGAGGGAGGAGAATGAAGGTCTGAACAATGCTTGTCCGTGCGGTTAAAGCTGTGGGTAACATCGACTCATCGGCCACCATTTTAAATTCATACTTTTCTGGCTGGAGGCTGGTGCTAATTTTCCCACACTGACCCTAAGTCCAGCACTGAGCACTCCTCGCTAACAGCATGGCTTCAAATATAAGCACACTGCTAGCAGCAACTAAGCACTGTACAGTTAGCCTGGCTGACGCAGCGAGTTTTACCTTGAGTAGAATCATCGAATTAGCCAGCCATGACTGTACAGTGTCGGTTATGTTATTTTGGAGCGGGTTTTGATACAGTGGAAAAGCAGGACTAACTGTGTTAAAGGAAGACAAAAGAACCACACAAGAATATTGTTTTCAAGAGCGTGAAGAGAAAGGAGAGATCAGTTTGGATGGGATGATGGAAAATTTTACAGGAGGCACTTTTCTTTTTTTGTTGTTGCCTTGAACACATGATGAGTGTCCACAGACAAAGGCCTGATCTGTCATCCCCAGACTGCCTGCAAACTCTCCCTAGACAAAAGCCTGAGCTGTCATCCACTAAAAAGACTGGCTTGGCTGAACCAGGCTGCTGACATCACACCTAAAGGCGGTCGTGGACCAGGGGGGTGTAGTCACTGGAGCCTTGGGGGGGGGGGGGGGGGGGTTGAAAAGATTGATTCAATTTTAAAGCTTGCTTAAGTGCCATAGTAATAGCTTTGAATGACCACAAGCCTGTGTCACGAGAACCAGGGGGCACGTCGAGGTCGAAAAAAAGAAGGAAGGAGGAAAAGGACGTCTGTCGACAATGACAAAGCTACAGCTTTAAAAGACAAAAGAAAATAATACACACACATATAGGTATATTTTTTATGAAATTATCTTTATTTCCAACTGCTTTGGCTTGTTGCTCAGCAGGACCTCCTCCTCCTGAATTGAGGAGGTACAACATACAGTAAATACTGTATTTCTTTTGATAGACACGCATGCTAAATATTTGGTATATTGTGAATATAGAAATACGTTTTAATCACAATACACTAGATGAAAAGATACATTGATAGATGCAGGTCCACATAATTCAGGTTCCTGTCTCGATGGACGTTGTGGAGAAACTCCTGCATTAAACGTGTCTTTGTTCCAAACTTCTTCCTTCTTTTTTCATCCTGTTTGATACTGTAGCACCTGTAGCCATTGACTTAAGGCATAACTGTTAGTGCTCCTCTTGGTGTCTCGTCTCTATATGCTAAAGACACTCACAGAGCATCGATCTTTGTGATTATTGTATCTTCGGTACTGTATTTGCTTCGTCTCTAGTTAGATTAGACTGATTTAGTGGTACAACGTCCTCGCAGATGTTCATTTGTTTTTGTTTTTAAAGCAGATTTTACTCAAGGTACTTCTTCCCCATTTGTGCTTGACTGTTCATTTCACCACAAGCTTGACTCAGAGCTGTAGAACATAGATGTACAAAAAAATAAGAAAGAAAAGCAGTAATATAACTAATGTACAGTATATTTCAGACACACTCGCAGCCAGTATATGTTACTATCTACAGATTAACCGCGGTGTTTCTTTTTTATGTTTTCAGAATATTTGCTATTGCTCTTAGATTCTGTTTAAGGATGCACAGTATCCAGCTAATGTGAGCCAAATGAAGGATGTTTTCATGTAGCAAGAAAGAGAAAAAAAAAAAGAACCAGTCCTTTTGCCATTTGGCGTGGCCTCTGTGGTCGAAGAGATTATCTAGCACGGGATGCATGGAGTAGTCCTTCGTTTGGGTTGTGTTTTGTTTTTTGTTTTTACTCGGTGGATGATAGTTTTTGTAGAGTATACACAGTACAATGTGTGGTGAATGTAGTAGTACTATGATACTGTAGTGCTATGCACACCATAGTCGTATGTTTGATAGTGAGTTTTAGATTTACAAAGCTCAGATCAGTTCCCTCCGGTTGTTCTCCTGTTTCCCTCATGTTCATTTGGCTGGAGGTGACGATTGTACCGGCTCCGTTCAAAGCACAAGTCATTTGTGTTAAAAGGCAAGAATCTCCAGTTGTTATCGTGTGGTCGATGAAAAGAGGCGTCACACGATGTCACTCGTGACATTGATTTATTCAGTGGATTTCTTGATATGAATGAATATAAATAGTTTGTCGAATTTACTTCACATCGTAGACTTTCGTTGCCAAAAAGAACAGTATTTTTGTAGAAAGGTTTAGAAAGTCATTTGGCGTCAGAAAGTTTTCGGGGAAAAAACGCACTGCTTTTAAAAATGACACATTTAAAAGTTACATGGATTTTATCTTTATTCTTGTTGAGGAAAGATGGAAATTGATGTTTTGTTCCTACGGGAGATATTCACCCACCCTTCTTGTCTGGAAATTCGATCGTTGGGTGATTCTAAACACTGTACAGTACTGTACAGTGTGTTTCATCTGATTTCAGGTAGCAGGAGATTCCAGACCAATCTCATCAAGTCAAACTTAAACCTGAGAAGGTTCCACCAAGACATCGTTTTCGATTTCAGTCAGGACGAATCAGTTGTACTGTACTTTGCACAAGTAGAAAATCCCAATAATTTGACTCTGATGCTTCTGGTTTGAGGGCTATAAAACGTGAGACAGATTAGAGAGATTAGAAGTGCCTTTAGTCGTCGCGAGGCGCTCGTGTTTTTTCCTCCTTGCTGTCACTGGAGCGTTGCTCCACAAGATGGTGCCATCATCACCACACATGCTGTGCCCCACGGTTCTCACATTTGCCGTTTGTCTAAAACTCGGGCGCATCTGGCAAATGAGCCTAGTTGTGTGTGTGTGTGTGTGTGTGTGTGTGTCTCTGTGTGTGTCTGTGTGTGTCTGTTTGAGTGTGTTATAGATAAGAGAGTGACAGATTTTAGTTGTGTCTCTTTGTTGTTACATCTATAATTGTTACATATTCGTTCTTTCTATGGTGGAGGCTCCACAGCAGCTTGGTGCTTGCTCGCTCTCGTCTTGCACCCAAGCTAGCTCTCTTTGGTGTTTTTTTTTGTCGTTTTGTTTTTGTCGTCTGGTATATTTTTTTTGAATAAAACTCAGATAAGGTAGAAATGTGAACCGTACATATCCGTGTCCCAGCCCAGTTGTTTGAAGCTCATTTGATAAGCTCTCCAAGTTAATGCATGCAGCATTTTCTCAGTGTTTAGTATCAGGAGTCAGTTCCACTGCTGACAGCTGACACATCCATTATCCAGTTTGTTGGACCAACACTTTTGCGACTGCACTTTTTTTTTCTTTCTGTTCCACACACTCAGAGTCGTGTGTCAACAACCATAAAGTCACAGACAGTGGCGAAGCTCAGTTGTATTGGTGTTTTCAGTTGATAGTTCTAAGGTCTTTCCACACAGTATATCAGGAGTGAGTGACATTTTTTTCCTTTTACAATATCAGATTATACAGTGTACAATATATGCTTTTTGTTTTTTTGCAGTCATCAGCTGTCATGTAATTCTGATGTTTTTGACTGATTGTTTCACTATATGGACTGTATAAACATTTATGCAATTTCGTGTCTGCTTAGCAAAATTGTCCAACTTAACAAGACAAATAATGGTTGGTTTATCCAAAAAGTGGCGTATACACTACAGATAGTTTGAGTTTCCTCAGGTTTTGTCATATTAATATTTTCGAACTTCTTTCACCAGAAGAAATCCTCTGAAGAAAAATTGTCTGTGGATTGTCCAGAGGAACCAAAACACTGTTAAAACATTGACCACTTGAAATTTGATTTTAAAAAACCAACACAAAAAAAGTTTTTTTTCCCCTCCATCGTACTGTACTGTAGGTTGCAACAGAGATTGAATATCTGAAAACCTCAGAACATGGAAGTGAAACAAAACGCACGGGAACATACCATTAGGAAAAAGTTTTAAAGGGCGACTTGGGGTAAATCAGCCATTTAAAACTGTGTGTAGGAACATCCTGCCAAAGGTACTGTCAGCAGATCGACTTGTTTAAGAGAAGTCCACGAACCCGGTGGTTCGGCCTCCGTTCGAGCAATTTGCTCATTTTCTTTTGGTTATTTACGAGAAGAGAAGAGCTGAACAGTTTACTACATCCCTTGTTAAGATGAACATTTTTGCAGAGAATTTTTAAAAACCCTTTTATCTGCCGTACACGCCATGTTGGAGAGCTGGAAGCAATGCAACTTCGGCAGCGATGAAACTTGGTGGTGCAGTGTAACGGGCACAAAAACAGGCGGAAGACTTTATTGTGATTTGACTCGGAGGTGACTTTCGTTAAACGTGTCTCTGAAACTCGAAGCTGTCGCCCTACTAAACGCCTATATATGCATTTGTGTCCGAGCTGCGTAGAAAACACTTTTTCTATATAACGCGATCGTTCGAGTAAACTAAATATTTTTTCATCCGCTTTGGTACACTGTAAATTAAATATTTCTCGAGACGGCCTCGGTACACAAAGCACATCTTTTCGCCGACTACAAGGAACACGTATACTCGGTGACTATTGAGGTTCGAAGGAAGAAACACACTAGAGAATAAATATTTTGAGATATATTCTTAGATATCTATATTTTTGGATTATGTAACTGTTTCGGAGCGTGCTTGAAGCGAGCGAATCGGAGAGAGGCTTCGGTGTGAACGCGATCTTTAGACTTGCTCCACGGGTGCTTTGTATTCGAGCAGTTATTGAAAAGGCAAGCATTTTTACTAATCCGCAGCAGTGAGCTTCATCGTGATCAGCAACAAGCTTTGTGGTCCCAGTTGATCCACATACATGTAATCTATTAAGCATGAATATCAGGTGCATTCAGGAGGATGGAGCAAGCTCATGTACATGTGTTAATATTTACAGAGCTACGTCTATATGTTAAATGCAGTCTTGGCTGCTTTGCATTTATTAAATCTCGGAGAAGAGATCTTGTTTTTTGTTTTTTGTTTTTTTCTTGAACGTGAGAATCTGTTAATGTCATATTGAAGACTCTGGTCTTTGTGAGCAGAGGCAGTGTTAAAAGTTGCACCACAAAAGATGCACTTCGCATGCGGCCGCAGAGATCCACCGCAGATCGGACGCTGATGCTGTAAAACTGTACGAGTTACCACTGTATCTTCCTTCGGTTGATCTCTGTGGTCGCTGAAGTGGAGGTAAAAAAAGAAAAGAAAGAAATCTGACGAGAGAACACGGTACATGATTCGGTTCACGGTCACTCCTTTGTGCAGGTCTTTGTACATGGAACAATGATGGCATTAGAAAGTGTGTTCTTTGATGGTGCCTGAGTATAAATATTTTTTATTTGGCTTTTTAAAAAAGCAAATAGATTTGCCTGTCCAGGTGTTTGTTTGTTCGTTTGTTTGTTCATATCTGTTAATGATAACCTTACAGAGCCTATAAAGAAAAAATAAGCTAGCTTGAATATTTTTCCTCCATGCAGAAAAAAAAATACAAATGTTTACAGTATGTAATTAACCAAATGGTAAATATGCGTTTGAGAATCAATCTGTCCGTCCCTCAAAGTGGCTGTGACAGATTGATTTATATTTCTTTATTTCCTCTGTCATTTTAAACTTGAAAATGTTACGAGTGCTTGTTCTGTTTTCCCTGTTTCCTCTTCCTTTTTCTTTTTTCACTTGTGAGAACAGTGCTCCCTCCATTTCAAAATAATAACTCAACACGGTAGTTCCAACGAGATTCATTTGTCCACAATCCGTTATGCTTTCATCAGTCTCTGTCATCCTCCGCCTGCCGACTACTTCACCGTACACTGAGCCTTGTACGTGCAGAACTTGCAGCTTCTGCAGTTTGTAATATGTGGAGTGTGGTAGACGTGGCTCTCCCTGGTAAGGAAGGATTTACAACATAAAAAAAAAAACCACTACATGGTCAACGACGTGCTTGTGGACAAATCTTAGCACGTAAAAAAGTTTGGAAAATTCAGGAATTAATTTCAAGAGGCATCCTGTTCTCGATTTTGCACTACACACCAAATGATACTCTAATGCAAAGGCAAATCCATTGCTCTATCGGTTGTCCGGTTGAGTTGTTCGACAAAAAAGAAGCCATCCAACATGGTCTCAGCTTGTGATTTTCATTTAGAATTGGATGAAATTGATGACACAATCCCCTTTCTCCGCCGCGGTCGAGATGGTGAAAGTTTTGCGGTTTGTTTGGCTAAATGTGATGTTGATGTTTTTATGTTGCACAGTAGTTCATGTTCATGTGAGCTGACTCCTGTGTTACACAGCAGCAACAACTAAAAACACGTATCCACATTTTTTTTTTAAACTCATCACAAACAGCCACTGCTGTGTATTGTTTCAGATACACGCTTCTTAGTTAATCGTGGTCTCTTTCTTTGGAAAAACATGTGAGTGGAAAAGCAAAGGGGGTCGGGCCAATCAAGTTACTCAACACACCAAAGTGCAATTGAACTCGGAGGGAGCACTGTTGTTTCAGCCAGTAGGGGCCTGCTAGTTGTTGTGTGCCCGATCCCTATGCACGAAAAGATGGTTATTCTTCCCCTCTTCTCTTGTGATATCCTCCCTCCGTTGGTCTGTCTTAATTCAGATGCGACATTTTCTTTCTTTCTGTCTCTCTCTCTCTCTCTCTCTCTCTCGTACAGCTTGCTTCAGAGATGTTTGTCCTCAGACAGGTACTCTTTCATCTGTGCTGTTCTTTCTTAATGCTGATGCAATGATTTTAAAAGACAATAAAAGACATAAAATGGTGCGTGGCCTTGTTTTTTCCTGCTTCGTAAATTGGGTTAATCATCGCGTTGTCACACATTCTCAGAAATTCGTGTCCCAGTTTCACTCAAGCACGATGACGTTCCTCGTCTTTCGTACGGAGCCCCAGAGTGGTCACAGACTGAAAAAGTATTTATCGAGTCCATGTTGTAATGCAATATTATAACTCCTACTGTAAAACAACAAAAAAAGAGCCATTGACCTTTAGCCATTTCCTTTCCAAAGTCACCATTAAATCTGCCTCAGTATTTGCACTTTGCATTAAATCTGGTAGTAGGTAAGACAAGATTTTGGGCTATATACCATATAGACTATAACACTATATATATACAGTCCATTAAATTGAAGGGAAATCTGGGGCAAATGCAATAAAAGGGGCAAAAAGTGAAGGTTCATAAATCTTACAAACCCCTCTGAGAACAAAGACGTGTCACAAGATCCAAAAGGAAGTTTTGTTCTACACTTTATTGATTCTGTCTTTGCCCGCCTCTAGTTTTGTTTGTATTGTGCACATGTGCAAACACATTGATAATCAAAGAAAATGTGTAGCAATGCATAGACAAAGGAAGTGAAGGTGAGGACCGCTAGCAAGCAAACATGAATATGAGTAAGGGGGATTATGTTGAACACGTCTCCTGGGCCTCGAGGACACACACACAAGACTTCTCTCGCTTAACTTCATCTGTAAACACAGTTTACAGGACGCAGAGTGAGTCACTCAGACTCTTGCTGTGTCCTGTCTGCTTTGTTCTCTCTCGGAGTGAAGCGGAGATGGATCATGTGAGAGTCACCAGGTAGAAACATTTCATTGTGGTCCAGGGTTGGGCTGTTTTGTTGCATTGACTGTTCTTAAGGCCGCACTTGAGGAACATCCATGGACTGGGGAACTGAGCCGATGCCCCTTAAGATGCCCCTTATAGTCTTACCAGGAAGCCTGTCCTACAAAACATGCGGAGAGAACAGATCATAAGACTGCAGTTCCTCCTGGTTACTGTATTTTTTCCCTTTTTTTTCATTCCTTGTTATCTGTGCAAGAGCAGTGAATCACCTATTAAGAGTGCTGTGCTGAATGTTGTCTCATCATATTAATTATCGCCCTCTGTACTTTATATAGCTATCTATATCCACCACAACTATGCAACTTTTGTCTTCATGTGCAATACATTAGAGCTGCTACAGTTAATCGATTAGTAAACGTCTACTAAATGATAGGCAACTATTTTGATAATCGATTAAGTATTTTTTTATGAAAAAAAGGTCAAAATTTTATGATTTCAGCTTAAATGTGAATATTTTCTGGTGTCTTTGCTCCTCTATGACAGAAAACTAAATATATTTGGTGTGTGGACAAAACAAAACGTCATCTTGGGGCTTTTGGGAAACACGATCTGCATTTTGAACAATTTCATGACATTTTATGGACGAAACAACCAATCGATTAAGCGAGAAAATCAATCGACAGATTAATCGATAATGAAAATATCGTTAGTTGCAGCCCTACAATACACACATATACAGTATATATATATAATGGATATGCATATTTATTTTCTAGTTATTTTCTTTTTACTTCCAAACCACTGCACATTTAGCCTTCTTTCACAAGACACCTTGTTAAAATACCTTTTTAAAATATGGATTTCTATTTTTTAATATTAGTGTAAAGCTAATACTTGCAAACTAAATGAACTTCGGGTTCAGGGTATGGGAACTTGCCAAAGCGCGCCCACACAAATGTTCACAAATTTCTGTGGAAATCACATTTCTACAAAAACACATCAAGAGTCGAGGTCTCTCTTCTGGATACAAGTGACGCGGCCCCGGTCACGTGACCGCGAGCCAATCGGAAACCCCGACACCCTCCACGAGGAAGCGTCGGAGCTCTATTTAAAGTAGTTCGGCGCAATTAGTCCTCGAGTCGGTGTTCACTTCTTCTTCTTCTTCTTCTTCTGCTGCTGGTCGCTAAATCGTTTTACGAGTCGTCAAACCAGAGTCCCGGGCCGCAGCTGAACATGAAGCTCCCCGCGCTGCTGCTCCTGACCGTGTGGCTGAACTGTCCCGCTGCTCTCTCCTCGTCCTGCTCCCGCGCCCCGGCGGACTGGTGCTCGTCGCTGGACTCGGCTGTCCGCTGCGGGGTGAGTGAATGTGAACACGCAACACTGGCGTCCCTTAACGCAACATAAAAGTTCCGGTCGACCGTGCAACCACCGTTTTCAAAATCACTGCGCGGCATTAAAGCGCAGGAAAACAGGGCTGAACGGCTGGTTCATACTTCATGACACGACTTCTCTCTGAGACTGCTGCTGCTGTTCTTTTTATATTATATGATACCTCATCACCTGAAGGGATTTTCCCCAGGCCTTCATATTAACACATGCATATTTCTGTAGGAGGTAGATGACTTGTTATTACACAACACAGTGTGACTTGCACTATGTCAACCTTGTCTTTGTACTTGTGTTCGTGATATGTTCATTCAAATAAAGTTTATTCAAATAAAAAACCCTTCTCTCTGAGTGCCTTGTCGCGGGTGAGACTTTGTTCTCGTGGCATGTAGCGTCATGTCATTTAAACATGTTAGTTTCATAGAAAGCCGACACCCACAGTGATGAGTAGACATCAGCCAGTTTGACTCAGTGAGGATACAGGAAGCCTTTCTGATTCAGTTGGAAAACACTGGCACAGCTGTGCAACTATTAGTTGAAAGAGGAAGTAAAAGCATTGAACGTGCCTGTTGTTGAGTCAGTGACACACTTGACAGACTCGGTAACCTCCCTCCCTTCCTCCTCACTCCAGTAACACAGAGCCTGAAACATCTGGTTCATTTGCTTTTTATATTTTGAGCAGCTGGTGGTTTTATTGTGGCACTAATTGACTGTAACTAGCTGATATGTAAAATAATATGAAAAATGGTACCACACTGACTCTGAGCTCTCTTACAGTAGCAGAGGGTTCAAATGGGAAACGGAACCTAACCCAAACCCAAACCTTCACAACAAAATGCATAAACCTAATTCTAACCCTCAAAAACCAGTGTTGACCCTCAAACAGCACTGAAGTCCTCACGTAGAGATGGTTTTTAACCAAAATTGTCCCTCACAACTTTAGAAAGAGCGCAGACACAAAGAAACGGGGAGCATGATCTTACTCAAGTTGATCCCTCTCCATTCTCGCCCCCCTGTGCAGGTTCTGAAGCACTGCCTCGAGTCTAACCTCACCAGGCCCCATCAGACGGCAGATCCAGTCCAGGTGGGGCTGTACTACGAGAGTCTGTGTCCCGGCTGCAGACTTTTCCTGACGGGGGCTGTCTTCCCCACCTGGCTCCTGCTGAGTGACATCATGTCTGTGACCTTGGTGCCCTACGGAAATGCTGGGGTAAGCAGTGAGCCAAGGAGCGTTGGTGGGGGTCGCGGTTCCTCGAGTAATTATGGAGTGGGCAATGATGTCATAAAAAAGAAGAAGATATGTGATGTTTGTTTTACTGAAAAGTAGAGGCAAAATCTATTCAAGAAAAAGTGTGTTTATAAAACCTTTTGTGATCGCAAATAGGGATTTCCCTTAGACTGCTGGTGAGAAAGGTATAAACATGTGAATCTAGGTCAATAAATTATGTTTGTATGGTTGTTTGTTTCCCACTAACTTTTGAAATTGCATAATTTTACCCCCACCCCCGGACTCCAGGAGAAGCCTGATGGACAGAAGTATATTTTTGAGTGCCAGCATGGAGAACAGGAATGTCTGGGCAACATGATCGAGGTGACAATGTTACATCCTCAACGCACCGAGAGAAAACTGCTGAATGATACTGTACAAATTATTGGAACCATGTTATCTGCCTCAGTTTGATAAGGAACTACTATTACTGGAATTACCAAAATCTGGGTGTGTTGAAAGGATTTTAATTGGTCACAGATTCACTATGTCAATATGTACATTTTACATATTTAAAAAAAAAAATCTAGTTCTATATATTCTAGTCGGTGTTGTTCATCAGTAATGTGAACAGTGACTTGATTGTTATTCATGTGTTTCCTGCCCTACTCATTTCAGACTTGTTTAATAAACAAGACCAATTATGCTTTCCCGATCATCTTCTGTATGGAATCTTCCAGTGATGTCATCAAGTCAGCTAAAAGCGTAAGTGTGTGTGTGTATGTGTGTGTATGTGTGTGTGTGTGTGTGTGTGTGTGTGGGTGTGGGGGGGGGGGCCTTCTCTGCACCATGTTTTCAGTCACTTTCACTTCCCCAACATGTTATTCATTTGCCTCCGTTGTTATTTGTAGTGTGTGGAAATCTACGACCCCGAGTTGAGCTGGGACAACGTCATGAGCTGTGTGAATGGGAATCTGGGAAACCAGCTTATGCATCTGAATGCCATGAAGACCAAAGCCCTGAACCCTCCACACAAATATGTGCCCTGGGTGACCATTAATGGGGTAAGGTTCCTGTGCTATACTGCAGAAATAACCATGTCTAGGAAAAAGCTAGAAACCATCTGCTGACCTGAAGAGACGCCGTGATCCTAACTTGAAGGTAGTCTCTCTAGTTTAGAGTAATGAACATCTCCATTTTCCCATCCTGCCTTGTCGCGAAGCCCCTCTCTCCGCAGCGCCCCCATTCTGCCACTGCTGCTCGCTTTGTAAACAAGTAACAGTACATTTACACTGATGATATGACGCCGCGCTCACTTGGACTTTTGATCTGCCCCAAAGCTCCGAGAGCTGTGACCAATGTGCGTGAAGCCACGGATTGATGTGACTCAAAGCTCTGTACAACGGATGCCACTGTGTATCTGCCGAGCAACCTGAGGCCAGATGCACAATAGTGACTTGAAACTGAAGTTCCCTCCAAAGCAACTCCATAAGAAAAGAGGAAGGACAAAAATAAAACCTGTCTGTACATTAAGCATCAGGCACCAGAAAAAAAACAACTAATCACTGTGTGGGGAAGTAAATATTTATGTCCAATTTTAAATGTCAAATAAAGCTTGAGCAGAAGAAGACATTTTTACAGTATATACATTTCTGACCAAAACAGGATATTTTATAGTCCTGAATGTACAATGCGTGATTTGTGCAGGTTCAAATAACATTGCAAATCCTTATAATGTAATTCACTTAACTGGAGAACAAAGAATTTTTTTTTTTACAAGTTTGAATTTTGTCATTTTGTCACACACTTGTATTTTACTTTGATTCCTACATTTGCTTACGAGTCTGTGTGAAATATATTAGACTGTTAGAAAACCACAAGAAGCATTCTTGGCAGCAAAGGGCTGCTCCTTCAGTGGACACAGACACATGTAGTGAAGTTGATGATTGTGAGAGCTTTAACAGAAATATGACATGCTGCTGCCAAACTCTCCTGTGACAAAGACATTGCAGCTCTGTTAGTTATTCCAAACTGATTTTGATTAATTTACAGGAGCACACTGAAGATCTTCAGGATAAAGCCATGTCTTCTCTCTTCGAGCTGGTGTGCAACTTGTACAAGGTACAGTTTGTCACTCAAATCTAATTCATTGACCCCTCTGCATTTCTGCTTTTTAATACAGTTCCTGTGTGTATTATAAGCAGTGGCAGTTAGCTTTGATTTTTATCTTTGACGTCTAACAACCTTGTATTTATTTTCAGGGCCCCAAGCCACCGGCCTGTGGCGAAGGCCAGAGACATTACAAGAGCTACTGCCACAAGGGGTGAAGGAGCGGCACTGCACTTCCCCTCTTATCCTCGCTCTCTTCCAGGTGTGGCCATTAAATAAGCGACACTGGGGAATGTCATCAATGATTGATGTCATCATCTATATTTTTTAATCTGTGATTTTTACAATGTTTTCATAAAGGGAAGAATTGATCGCCTCACTTTATTCTTTTGACAGAATATAAATACTTGAAGTAAAATTACTTTCTACAAATGGTGTCATTAATGAAATGTTATCTTCTGAAACCATGAAACCACAAATTCTTTTTGTAGAATTTTGCCTCTGTGGTTGAAAAGTTCCTTAGGAAGATTCCTCAATGAACGAAAGTGGCAGCCATGACGAGACCTGGTTAAAGGCAAAGAAAAGGTGCTTCAGTGCTTCCCTTCTCATTTCTTTTAGCATAAGTTAGACCGGACTGTCCTTCACGATGGGAAAGGAGTTCATGCTATCCCACAATTCCTTGTGGCAGCAACATTAAAGCAGCCCAAAATCAACAAAAACCTCCACCGCATTTCACATAGTCTAGTGTAAACTCAAGAGGGGTTGAAACTGAAACTCTTATGAATTCTCCTTCACAACTTTTCTTGACCTCCTTTTCCATGAAGAACATAGAGAAGTGCTCAGCATCACTGGACTGTTCAATCTCTGCCAGTGAATGTGAGCTGACGCTGGCGCTGCCATAGATGTCCTTTACAAAGTCAGTGTTCTTGCTGTCCTTCAGGTGGGGCCCTATCTCACAGTTTCGTCTTCGGTCCACTGTAACGAGGTAATAAAACATAAACAAACAGCGAGTTACATGTACGTGGAGATTAGAGACTGATCTGTTACCCGTGTCATAGCACAGTCTTAAAATGGTCATTTTAACTTTATTCACCAGCTTCCTTATCTCTGAACCTAGCAAAGTCTTTGGCAAGGTTCAACACTATTGATTCACATTCAAATATGTTGTTGTTGTTATAAGTATAGTTCATTGCATATCATACACCTCATACACCACACCACATTCTAATGAGCAGACCAGACATAATTACTAAAGGCGCAGTAAAACATTTGAGTGATTCACGAGTCACAGCTATTTATTTATTTATAATTAAAAAAAAACAGGCTCATGTGCAACACATGGGACGGGGTCATTGAAGTTCCCTACATCTCCTGAGAATCATAGTGAATGTTTAACACACACACATCATATTAGGAGAATAACGGCCCGTCATGCAGGCAGCTCCACCTCAGTCTCACCACCAGCTAAAATCAGCAGGCTCCATATACATTCTCATTAATACTCAACAAACCTTTACAATAAATATTCATTGCATTAAGGTCCAGTAAGCTTACAGTTAAGAAAAGGCCCCAGTTGAAGCCTAAGAAGCTGTTGATCCCTGAACTAATGACGGCTGAGGCTTTCTGAAGAGGCGCGGAAATGGTTTCCTCACTGAGTGACAGACCAAGGAGGTATTGTTGCCACAGACGACTTCATATCTGATGTGAAATGATGTCCCTGGGTCCTCTTTGGTATTTCCTTCCCAGTCGTCTGACATGTTTTCAGAACTCAAACGAAATGAATAGGCATTAGCACATACGCTATAAAACCAATGAACAAGATGGGAGGTTTACCAGTGATGAATCTATTTGACATTAAAATTCAATTAGTCTTTAATGTATTGTATATAATGTATGCTCTATGCTTTTTTACCAGACAGTTGTGTTGAAGATTAACAGAGCCTTGTGTGTAACAATAGGCCCCGTCTCATTGCAAGTTCAGATAAATGGTGAACAAATGAGGTTAAGCAGGTATTGAAAGACCAATTTCAATTAACAAACATCATTTTCCAGTAAGAGTTAGTCTTTTTTTTATGACTGAGATTTAATGACAAGGGAGGGTCTGTGTTTCATTATCCTGAGTTCAGTTTGTGAAACTCTGCTCTCTGTGTCCTGGTCACAAATGGTCAACAATTAAAACTGGAGAAAATGAGTTGACAATTGTTCAAGGAAAGGTGGAACTCCCCAGCAGATGGAGAGATACAGTGGGGTCACGGGATGCAGCCGAAAACAAGGAGTGTTATCAGTTCCCCGCCTCAACGATGACGCTGAGAGAGAGATGCCCTCAGAGCTAAATCCCAAACACCACCTCACTGTGAGAAGTGTCTCGTGCCCAAGGTGTTAGTGTGCGGGTCTCAGGACCTGGAATCAGATAAACCTTTTTTTAAAATAATGCCCGAGTGGGCTTTTTGTGGGACTGGTCACATTTTCATCACAATTAAAGCCCTGTTTTACGATTCACCTTTCAATCTCAGCAACCTTTTTTGTTTTCTTCACACTTTCTTCAAGAAGTTCAGCAAAGGCCATGCTTAAGTTTACAGATTTCTGAAACATTTAACTGTTCAAATATGAACTTGAAAGTGAATATGTCTGTGAAGTCCAAGACAAACGCACACTAGCAGTTCTTTATCCCTGATTTCGTGTAGTGACGGTTGCAGATGAGGTATCCCAGCTGCACATTAGGTTTCATGGAATCAGGTGAAGCTTTTGCATTTCATTTAATCGTCACTCAACTGTAAAATGTGACACATTACCAATAAATGTATGTGAGATGCAATTAAAAAAGGCGTTGTGTTTACACTTGATACACTCTAGTCAGTACAATGCACATGGAGAGACAGTCGGGTGGAAGAGACTGAAGTTTGCATTTGATAGGAGTCGATATGTGAATATGAAACGATGAATGAGTGAAAAGGTTTGCTCACCCAGCTCTTTCGCGACAGATGGTCTGTCACATACTGTCCGTGGAACTTCTAAGTTCCACATCTCTTCATATCATCACAGCCTTTAATTCTCTTCAGAAACATCTGATCTAATAATTGAGTCAAATTGACCACCTGACCTCACGTCTCACGTCCGTCTTATCCTGCTCTTTGTGTCTTCTGCCCTCCAGAGACGCTGGGACCATTCGGAGCAGGCCTCCTTCACCGAGTCTGTGCAGGACCCCGATGTCAGATGTACCATGAAGAGCCTCTTTCCAGGCCCTCTGCAGCCGCTCAGGCTGTCCTGCAGACCAGAGGACACTCCCCAGTCCAGCCCCTTGGCCCGCAGCAGAAAACCCTCCAGGAGCCTGGGGACTCTTCACTGGCTGCATCTCCAGAGCCTTGTGAGTCAATTATGCTATTTGATGTCAGTGTCCCGCTGCAGATACAATCAATCTTTTTGGTGAAGCACCTGTTTGCAAGGTTTATCATTCTCACTAAAACTTCGAAATAACTAAGTGCACACCATTTAATCTACCGAGCCTCTGTTTCAACTTCACAAAGTATGGGTATAGCTTTACGATCAATTAAAATAAAACAAAAAGATCTAGTGTTTTTCAATAGCAACGCAAGGTTGTTCACATTATTAATACTTTTAAACTCAAGGTTTTTATGCATCATTTTTTTGTTAAAATCATCATCTCTTAAGAATCATGGTTTACTTTTTCACTCATCCCTAAACCTGTGTGATCGATGTGTTTTCCCTAGTTCCCCAACAGCTGGGCCCATTTATTTACTGTATGATCAGTCAATACCCAACTCCAGCATGTTGTGATCTTGTGAGTCAGCACAGATTTAAGATAACCTTACAGCGCCCTCCTCCAATTCTTTATCCTATAAAACTGTGAGCATTCAGCAGCTGAGATTACCATTGTTTTTGTTGTTGTTGCTTAACTACTTAATTTAGGTTGAAAAAAGTTGAATTTCTTTTGAGCATATGATTCGACAAAGCGCCCTGCTCAAGGCGTTGCTCTCCCCTCTGTCACACTGCTCAACAATTATCACTATAAAAGATCAGACAAACAAGCCTCTTATGATTGTTTCCACAACAACAGTCAAGCTGCTGCTGCTGCTGCAAATACATTTTAAGCACTTGTTGTTTTGACTCTCTGCAGTGTGTGTGTGTGTGTGTGTGTGTTTTTTCCCCACATGTTGAGGGAATGCAAACAGACCTGGTTGAGTACGCAGGTAGATGTAGTGCATGTCAGAGTCGATCAGATACGGTTGAGCTTTGGACAAAGACGCAGTTGTATTATACTGTAGGTGTTTCCCTCTTTTACAGGCGACAAACCTTCATTGTTGGTATTATTAATCTGTTTGATAACTGGAAGCACCACAAGCATTTTAAGTAAGACGGAAGTGGTGCTGGTCTTTTTGGGCATAGCGCTACTTGCCAGTATCAGCCTGTGTGAGTGGAAGTTGTCCTGTAATGAAAAGGGCTAATTAAAATTCAATACCGTTGTCATCGTATAATAACATCGTTCAGGACTTTGACTTCACATTTTTATCCAAGCGAAGACACTGACATGCAGAGTCGTCATATCTAATTTGCCGGGGTCAAACCTCCACAGATGAGGACAGGTTCAGACATCGTGATCACTATGCTGTATTTATTCCATTAATGTTTACATACCCAGCAGGTACAACGCAGCATTATCACAGACGTGACCCCGGTGGTGTTGATGGAGCTAAAAGCCTTTCATTGTGTCCCTTTTCCTGGGAAGAAGGCCATGTGCTTGCCTGTTTACAAGTTGATAGTGCAGTTTTGATGCAGCGCCAGGGAAATTGTTTATGAAGTAGCATTGCTGCACGTGTGAGAGAAATCTGAATTGAAATTGAACTGAATTACTTTATTGAAATGTCACTTAATTTGTGTCATTATACATCTGTGAAAGTTAATATTATACTTGCTCTAAATACTTATAAAATAATCATATGTTGCTCACATACGTTTCTGTCGTTAATATGCCTTGTCAAAAATCAGACACGTTTTTATAGCGTGATGGAAACAAGGTTGAGAGTGAGTCCACTCTGGACTTGGCAGGATAGACAGTGTAACCCCTCATAGTGCTGTGCAATGTAATAATATATTTTGCGTAACAATAGAAAAATGTCTGTTGTTTATTATTATGCCACAAAGCACTGTTTTTCATAATTTGGTTGACGCCGTATGTTTCTCCACACGGCATGGACACAGGCCGGAAATGTGCATGGCAGCAACACAAACAAACATGGAGGATAGCACATGTGACACAGAACGGAGTAACTCTGGCTCAAAAGAAGGGCTCCTTCAGCCACACGGAAGAGATGTGGGTATGACAAGTCTGATGTGGAGAAGAAAACTTTGCAAGTTAAGCCGCAGACCGTTCCCCACAACAGACCGACAAAACAACACAAACCTCTTTTGCCACTTATACAAGATGTAAAGAGAAGTATCGTTATCTGGACATGAAATGACCTGAATGATATTTTGATCGTATCCCACAGCCCCGCCCCCTCTCTTGGAACAGATTCAGTGTTTATGAGTCTTTGGTCAGTATACAGGTGCTTGAACTCCCCGATGAGGTCCGCACCCAGTACGACCCAGACAGGCACTGAAGAATTGACCCCTAGCCCATAAGCCGCCCAGTTCATAGTGGAAGAGACACAGCTGTGCACATGATGAGAGTCGGATAGATGGAAACAGTATGAATTAAGATTATCTGAAGAGGAGATGCTGAAGTGCAGGATATCAGGCAGGGGAAGCCTGGAGAACAGGCTTTTCATTTAGTATTTATTGAATCACACTGGAAGGTTTCATGGAGCAAGATGCTCATGCTGCCGACCCATTAGAACTAGCTCTCGATGAACTTGACCAGCCTCACTCCAATACCTGCAGGAGTGCTGCCACAGACATGTGAACTGTGTTCTGGCCTCCCTGGGCAGCCCTCGCCTCTGCCTCTGTCATCCACATGACTGGAACGACGATGTTCTTCAGAGCAAGGATTTGTTTGGGCCCAGGATCATCATCTGGTGTGTTGAGCTTGAGGAAGGGAGAAGGGCATTTGTACCGCTGGGGATTAGAGCAAGGCCAAATGAATGTGGTTAGGAAACAATGCCGAGAAAAAGAACAGAACATTAAAGAAGTGTTAACTGATTTTTTTTTTCTTGCCACGTGGGGCCAGAAAAATAAACTGTAAGCACCATGTTGACATATTTATGTTGATATTGAAAACATTAGCATTCATTTGGAGTAATGTGATTGTCCACTCAACAAATGCTAAATTCACGCTTCTCATGTTCACGAGATGTTTTTTTTTGCTAATGACAGGATTGATGAGAGAACTGAGAATTAACTAAAACATTAAGGCCATAAAAACCAAAAACAATGAACTGAAAGGTGTAAATTTGGGATGTGATAATTCTCTGTGTGGTCATCACTCAGTTGACCCCTTTCTCATTGCACATATTATTAATACAAAAAAACAAAATAAGTGTGCTAACTTTTATAAACTTTCCGAGGCTTTCCGATAAAAGTCTGTCTAAAGAAGGGACTTCACTGACTCAGCTGACCTGGCCCCCCTTGGCCAGGACGTTCCTGAGCCTCGTTGCGCTGACTGCAGAAACCTGTGGAACAGACAAAGGACTTCTGGCAGAGGATCTCAACGTACGTGCTGGTGCCTACCGTAGTAAAAGGTCAGAGATAAAGCTTGGACAGAGACCATGGAGAGCTTTAAAAGTAATCAGATATGCGTTTTTGACACAGATACATTTCGGCTTTTATTAATTTGTGCATCCAAAAACAAGCTCTCAGCGGGGATACTTTGAGCAACCTGTACGTCGTCGTCCATAACACTGAAGTTGTGTGAACCTGGTGTCATGGAAGTTATCCGCTGTGAAGGATGGACCAAAAGTCCTATCCGGTATTATACACTGATTATTATGGTCGATATAAACTATCTTGATATGCATTCACCATGATCTGTCATGTGACTGGTTCACGTCCAAATTCTGTCTCTTCTACCTGCACAGCGCTGTTGCTCCAGCATACATACAGTACAGTAGCTGTAAGTGTATATCCATGAAAATAATCTTTCTTCCCTGTTCTCTCTACCAGCTGTTGGTCATAGGTTCAGTCCTGTGTCAGATGCTCCAGCTCCCTAGGTTATTTCAGTTACTCCAGACAGCACCAGTGTTTAGCTGTGAGTCCTTAATCACAGGAGGACCTTTTCTCACTATTTAGTGATAAACAAAGCGATTGGGTGGGGCTGAAGAAGATGTTGCCCTTGGTCATGGATAGAGAGCGCCATCGTGACAGCACCCATGCTCTCTATAGCTTTTATCTACCTCTGCTTTTTATAGTCAGAGCCCCATTCATGTGACTCTTCCCGGTAAGCTCGGAGCATGTGAAAGGCAAAGAGGCTGTCTCTCAGGAAATAGGCAACTTCACAACAAATAGCACAAAGGGGAAAAGTCTGAGTATGCAAAGTCAGTAGGAGTGAAAGTAAGGGAGGCGAGCGAGAGGGCCAGGCCAGGCCAGGCCAGGCCAGGCCAGGCAGCGGCTTAATGTTTATACACTGCAGGAACTCAGAGAGGAAGTCTTTATGGAGCACAGTTCAAAGTTGGTGAACAATTTGCTCCGTAAGACCGGGAGTGAAGGAAAAACGGGAAGGCGGAGGATTGGAAAGAGAGAGAGAGAGCGAGAAAGAGAAGGAGGTGATCTGTCATGTTTCTCCTCCCTGTAAATCAGACGTCCATATTTAGCTGGAGAGAGGGAAGGACCAGCACCAATGTAAACAAAGCCGGGGAGAGGGAGGGAGGCAGGGGGAGTACATCAACACTACTGTTTGTGTATATTGCCCAGTCCGACAGTGAGCATGGTCTTGAGGAAGAGACCAGAAAAGGCTGGACTGGGGGTCAAATAAAGATTTACATTTCCTTGACTTTTTGGAGCTGTTCTTTTTGTCTTTTGGGATTTCTGAAGCCGAGAGAGTTTCGCAGTGGACATGAGCAGGTACAGGTTTTTGTTCTAATGGGAGGAAGTGAGGACTGCCGCTAACGTGTGGAAGTGAGGACCTGGATTCGTCTCTAAACCTGACGTCACAAAAACGTCACGTTTAGAGATTATTCGAGAAACCACAGAGGAACAGTTCAGAGAGTTGGAGCAAGTTGACCCAAGACAGAGCAAGCAAAGGAGCCAACCACCAGGCCCCTGACCGTCCTCTGTTCACCATGAATGATCTGCGCTCTGAGGGAGAGCACTCTGAGGTTCAGGACAGGCCACAGGAAAAAAGGAGGACCAGGCTTCCAATCATTCAACTCATGCCCAGGTCCAGAGCAGGCTCACCGGGAGGGTCCCCAAAGAGCTCGCCCAGGGATTCCCCACATGCATCTCCCCGAAATTCCCCGGTGCTCTTCAGGAAGCTGCTCATGAACCGCAGCATCAACCTCCAGAGGCGCCGCTTCACCCTCGCCCACACGCCCAGGTAGAGTCCACAACTCTTAGGTGATGATGACAAAGACGACAGCGCTGCTCCTCTAGATAAACTACGTGCAGCTTAACCACTTTTTCATAATTTAACAGTCCTCACTTGCACCTGCACCTGCACCGGACTGCTCAGGTGAATACTTTAGCATCTAGCAGTGGTAGTGGATGAGCCAGAAATCCACCACAACATACTAACTCAAATTCACCCGAGCACATTTATAGCCATGCTCCCATTTTACGTTTGTGAGAGTATCAAAACCCACTCGAGTTTTGTGTTCACAGTATGTGAAACCATTTGAGTATTATTTTGTTTCCATAGCTGCAACACACCAAGTGTTTGACAGATTTGTATTTTGACGTGATGTTCCTGTATCACTTAAGCCAGTGACTCCTAACTTTTCCACAGTTTTTTCTTTCTCATTCTCTTTAGTTATACATATATAAGATTCTGGTGAATGTTTGTGCTGTTGAAGCAGGCGATGGTTCCTGTCTCATTGTGGCCAATAGTCACTCCACTCTCATGTAACTGCAGATGTTACATGTATTTTTGGCTTGTTTTTGTGCAGACAGCAACCTTTCACACTAGAAGAGCAGTTGCCCTCAAGGTTATGTTATGAAATTGATCCTGACCACAAGATGGTCATGTACTGGACCATTTCTGTTAAACCCACTGTCCTCCACCAGAATAAAATCCTCTGGCTTCGGGGCAATCCAGCCAAATACAATCCCCCCAATGTGAGGATTTTATAGGTGCTCTTTTATCATCTAGAAATGGAATAGGTGATATTTAACATGTTACACAACAGATGCAGGATTGATTCCTATTATTTTTAAGGTCAGACCCACAGCAGATTTAGACTAAAAAGAAATTGATGTTAAAATGTGCTTATGGTTTTAGTGCTTCTTTTCCACCAGGTGTGAGTGTTTTTCCCAAAAGGCTTGTGCACCTTTTGTTGGCAAACACGCAGCTCAGTGACAGTGTTGCTTTTACCGGATCAGCTGTTTGTTGTTCCACCTCTTTGTCAAGCGAGTACTTCTGTCAGCGACAAAATAACCTTTTTTTAATAGCCACACAATAATGACACACGCCTCTACCCCTGTAACTGGTTTTGTTTTGTGCTGAGCTAAGCACGGTTTTCATTTATTCACGTTTTTTTTCCACCGATCCAAGATAACTCTTGTTTGTAAAGAGTACAACTGTCAGCCAGCTGCACTGTGGCACCTGTTGATAGCTTTAGTTTTATGAGCTGTTATTGCATCAGGCTTGTCCCATAACCCCAATGCTAATTAAACATTTACATGGTGAATGGTGTTAAGGCAAGGGTTCGGGTTAGTCGTATGATCTTGACCTTACCGTCTTGAATGGAAGAATAAATAGGGGCTTGTGTGGATGGATATTTAGTCATATACTGTGTGTGGTTCTTTTTGCTTCAAGCACACAATGTATTTCTTTCTTTTTAAATACATCTATAGGGTTCTGTAAATGAAGTGCCTGTTGTGGGAAGTTGTAAAGTCCTGTGAAATCAATTTCTACAGACATGTTTCCTATCTTTTAGTCAGTGTTTAGCCCTCAACATATACACGTCCACATTGAGATACAAGCAACTCTGGGCTGTAACAAGGTGTTTCCAAGTTGCAGAAGTGATATTAGATTACATGCGCCTCTGTGAAATAAAGTTAAAAGCCTGGGAGAAATTCCAGCCAGTGCTGTAAAATCCTACCTTACTTTTATTGGCAAGAGAAGAGTATTAAACATTCCTAAATAAGCCAGGCAGGGCCTACTTGAAAGATTAACAAGTGTTTACAAGCTATAGTAAAAGGGTGGATCATCTTCCTCCAGCCGTTAAATGGGCTTGGATTTGAGATCGGTAGAAACGTCTCTTTTCTTGGGTTTACTGTAACTCTCCTGCCAGACTCTCTCATTAATTTGAGGGTGTCTGTTAAAAATCTAAATATTAGAGGGTGAGAGTCCAGTTTAGGGGGATTTCAAGGCTCAATCAGGATAAGGCCTGCGGGATGAGACAGATATTCAACATCAGTCAGTTCTTTCATTATACAGTTTTGAGGTCAGACCATTAGAATTGTCCCTGTGCTGGGTATGTGCAGTGTCCTATAATGTCAGAGCTGAAATAAATGGACGGGGATGAGTTACTGCAGGATTGCTGGCAAGGATGAGGAATTAAACAAACTGGGGGTCAGGCGGAAAATAAATATCGCACGCAGTTCAAATATAGAACAGGTTATTTTCACTTAGTGTCTGAGTTGATTAAACTTCTTTTTCCACTCAACAGACATTGGATTTTTTTTTGTTAAAAACATTGTGTGGAAATGGTTTTCGTAAACCAGGCCTGGGGTGACAGACACTTGTCTTTCATTAATCTAGGATAATTCTGGGCTGACTTAACAAGCATAATAATTATAATTTTCATGTATCTGCATTCTCATTGGTAGTCTACCCGGAGTATTGTGTTCTTCTGTGACTACAACTAAGTTGAAATGCATATTTATAGCGCATACAACTATATTATAGATGGCAAAGTTGGTGCATGTGTGTGTGTGTGTGTGTGTGTGTGTTTATGTGTATCTCCATATATGAGAGTATTACTGTGTTGACGCATACTACAGAATAGTAATACAATAGAAAAAACGTAGAGAAACATTAGTTTGTTCAATGTTATCTTAAATAATTCACAAATGAGCAAAATAAAAAATGTTTTTCAGTGAGTGATTAGATTTTATTCAATAGATAAAAAATAATCTTTTCAAAATCGCATTGTGCCCAGGCTGAAATATAAGTATAATGAAGTACCATCTCTTCAACTATCTTTTGAATGTTAAAGGTGATCATTGTAACTCGTACTTTAAAGTAGTCATACTGAACCTGAAGAAATTAGATCATCACTCCCAGTCTGACTCAAGTATATGTTACATGTTTAGAATAAAAAAATAAAATAAACCTGGTTGTGTTCTGGATGCTGACACATTCTTCTGACATTGCACTTCCTGTTTTTTTCCACAAGAGGCTGCTGTGTTGGTTGTGAAGTGTGGACAGAGTCCGTCAGGAGGATGTGTCAGTTCTGTGACGAGTCGCAGTGAGGAGAGCTTGACCAAATATTTTAAAGAATATTAAAAATGATTTTGAAGGTGATTCTGGCTTGATACTGTTGATAAATATTAATAGTATCTCTATCTCTATGTTAGCCTTTTCTCTGAAATGTAAAGAGTTGGACAGAACATACCACTGCAGGTGTATAATATTGATCGGAGGTTATCCAAAATTAACAACCCAATTTTTATCCTAAGTAATATGTTAAATAGTGAAGCAGTTGATCACGCGTAACTTACATGTAACTTCATTGTACATACTTAATAATAATAACCTAAGATCTAATAACCTCAGGTCTGTTGTAACGGACGCTTCATGTTGGCTCCTCCTTCACACTATTAAAAAATGAGATGTTTCTATCCCATTCTAACGACTTATTCTCTTCACACTAAAAATATTTGTTTATCACTGCACAAGGATGTAGTGCGAATCAGATGGATTACAGTGTGGCATGAGTATTGATTGATCCAGTATGCTCTTGTTGCCGCTGGCATGGGGTCAGGTTGCAGGTTACATGAAAACAGGAACACACCATCATTCAAAAAACGACAACAACAACAGCAAACTCATTTCAAACTTTATACTCTAATGTAGCCTCACCTCACCTCTACTCGTCCCACACCAACATCAGTGCTGTTCACACTGGTCCACACTTTATCATGCAATGACTGTCATTCTCTGTACGCCCCCCCCCCGAACCACCCAGCACCCCACCCCTTCTCTCTCTCTCTCTCTCTCTCTCTCTCTCTCTCTCTCCCTCCACAATCTCTCTCTTTCACTCTCAGGGGAGATAGTGTTGTTGTTTGTTGCTTTAAGCCCGAGCTTGGTCCCACCACTCTCAGGAGAGAAGGGAGAGCACAAGTCTGTTATGGCCCGCTGACGGGGGACTACATGGGGCGGCCCACTCCAGGGAGCATCTGATGGGATTATAACACTCTTTCCAGCTCACTTTTTTTCCCCCCCCCCCCCACTAAGAATAACCCAGTGTGTTGGTGGTGTAGCATCACAGAGGGAAGCCTACGTTCAAATGGACAGCTAAAGACAAGAGACAAGTTTTCGGGGTCCATTGTTGAGGAATTTGGTTTGTGAATTTGGCAGCTCATTTGGAAGAATTCAGGCTTGCTGTTTCCTATTTAGGAGTACAAGAAGAGGGGTGGGGGTGGACGTACACGCACAAGAGAGCTGTTTATCTTGGCACGTCTGTGATGGTGAGCTGAAAGGAGAAACTAGTCCCAGATGAGCACTGACAGCTGACACCATCCTCAATTTCACTTGATTTGATTTGGCTCCGTACTTCCACTGTCGGTGAGATGATATGCTAACTCGCTCTGCGATAGGTCTCTAACTGCCAAGACTCTTTGCCTTTTTAGGCAAACGCGTGCGCGCGCACATACACACACACACACACACACACACACACAATGAACTCTAAACCTTTTTAATTCCCCCCACACACACAAAAACAAACGGACATATCCTTATCACCAGGACCAAAAGCTGAACTGCGAATTTAATTTCCAGTTTGATGCACTTTCATCTGATGATTCCGCACTGAGTTGGAGGTCAATTGCTTCTAGCTAATAAGTGTTATCTAATAAATACAGAAAGGGACCCAGCAGGCCTGACTTATTGGTTCATTCTTGCTCCAACCAGGTGCAGCTGATGAGACTCTGAATTTGGTGTCTCAACGTTGTTTTGCTCCTGTCACTCTTGGACACGGTCCTCTCAAAGGGACCTTTCTCCCGGTGCCATAACTTGTGACCATAGATACGTAAAAGAATTTTGGACAGCTTTCCTCTCTGATTCATGACAGCATGGGGATTTTTATTGCACCACAGAAGTTAACTTTGTGCATCTCTCGCCGCCCAAAGCTGCTATTTTGATGCTCCTCTGACCCCAAATCTTTTTTTCAACTGCCAATAAAAATGATGAACAAAGACTCTCGCTTCTCAAGGAAGATGCAAGGCAACTTCTCCACCCGCAGACACTCGTGCATTGGGTACGTATCCAGTTGTGTGACTGTGATGCTGATGGCCAGTGAATGCAACATGAGACGTGTGTAAACAGATGTTCAGGGAGTATTGGAAGCTGCTTAAACTTGTGCTAATATCTGGCAAGTGCTGCCAGTTTTTGTCTTTTACAGAACATGAAACATAATGAGCTGATGGGAAATTATTTGAAAGTGCTGCTCTGTCAGTGTGTTCACACTGGAGTTGTGTTGGCGTTTGCGCGGTGGTTTGAGTTTTGTCGGGTGTTGCAGTTGTGATATTTTCGAGCCCTTGTCAGAGAGAACCATTTTGAATATATAAAGTTTAAAAATTAATTCAAGATATACATTTTTTAGCACTAAGTTGGGTTTTTTTGAGTGATAAAAAACCCCCACCTCCAATAATAAATGATCTGACATGTGCTGTGGTGAAGCTAGCGTGTGTGTGTGTGTGTGTGTGTGTGTGAGTGTGTGTGTGTGTGTGTGTGTGTGTGTGTGTGTGTGTGTGTGTGTGTGTGTGCGTGCTGTGGATCAATGCAGGCCTTGGGGCAGCTGGGTGGAACCATGGCCCTGTCCGTTCTTGGGGTCCATGGATCCGAGCCAAGCTGAGGTGTCCGCACGGTATGACTGTCATGTGGTCCAGGACTTTTCTTCATAAGCGGGCTGAATAAATACTGGTGCAATGTCGAAAGTTGTTCATGAGCACAGCAGATGGAGCACATTTCACCCCTGGTTTCTATTTTGTCTACTAGGAAACAAAATAGGGGGAAAAAAATTAAATTATGTGTCAAATGAACTCACTTCCAGGAGGTAAATCATGGGAACAGGCTCCCTTGTCGACACACTGGTGCGTCTGATTGACTTAACTGTAGTTGAAACTCGATACAATTGTGTAATCAGCCGGCCGGATTCGGGAAAAACATAAAATCTACTACAGCCGTCATGAGATCCCTGCAGCGCAGGTTGTTATGTAAGTTGACTGAGACCCGAAACAGAGACTCAACATATAAAACAAAAGAGTACAGACATAGGAAGACCTGTGTCACACACAAACATAAATCTGGAGGCCAACACGACTGCATCGTCAAAATAAGCGGCAGATTCATAAAGAAACTCTTCTTCTTTGCGTTGAAGGAAGAAAAAAAAAATCCAGGCTCTCTTTGCGGTGTGGCAAACTTCTATGAACTCTGGGCATAAGGCATGTGCCTTGCGAGTGTCATCCATACTCCTCCAGCTGTGAGCCTGTTTGGATCATATGAGGAGATCAAAGCCGGAGATTTTAAACCACAGCCAGAAATACAGAGGAACAGAACAAGCCTCTATTCTACTATTACCTTATTTGTACATTGCACTTCCTAGCTTTAAAAAAAGAAGAGAGTCACTCTTAGGAGCTTCAGCTCAAAGCAAAGTTCAAAACTTGATTTTCATTTTCAGCACCAATAACAACAATAATTTACTTGCTGCATGATTGTGGAGAGAATACCGGCAGTGTTGGTGTGTTACAGCAGTAATACTACTTACATTAGTCAAGGGAGTAGTTCAATTTATTTTTGAATAAATAATCTCTACCATCATGCAACTGACACACACACACACACACACACACACACACACACACACACTCACACACAAGCACACACACACACACACACACACACACACACACCCGCACACACACACACACACACACACACACACATAAAGCAGTCTCTTGTTATCCAGATATGTCCATCACAATAGACAGCTCTCATCCTCACTTGTACTAACAGTACCAGGGCACTATTCATACTACCTTATGACACACACACACACACACACACACACACACACACACACACACACAATTGCTTATTTATGGCTTCCCTGGCAGTGAGCTGTACATTTAAACAACTCTGTGTCACTGCATTTAGCTCGACATGGAGATGAGAGCTCTCAGTCAGTATCAGGAGATGATAGTTGATGCTTGAACTGACAGTTTGAGGGGACACCATCTATCTGAAGCAGAGAGCGATGGGAAGAGACGGCACAACCGCCGGCTGACTGGGAAAAAGAGATAGTTCAGACAAAGAGGGTAAAGGCACAGACGAGAGGGTGGTGAAAGAGTGATAGAGAGGACGTGCGTTGAGATAGTGCTGCTTTTAGCACAGAGATAATGAACCACTGGAAAAAAACGGGTTAGACCGAGACACAGAGGGGTTACAGGGAATAAAATGATTTTACTGAAGTAGACGAAAAGACAACAAAATAGTCAAATTATTGTCAATAGTCAATATGCAAAGTATCAAGAGAAAACAGAACGAAAAGTAGTGTCACAGAAAAAGACAACAAAGTTAAACCTTTAAAAATGCTGCATACTTTTATTGTTTCGATTGCTTTTGTGTTTTGTGAGGGATAAATCCATGTGACATATTGTTCCATTTCCTTTGTAAATAAACCAAAATAAACCGGGGGGAAATTAAGTTATTGTCAACTATAAAACTATTAATAGATTTCCACAATTCCTATTTAAGATTACAAGACCAAAATAAATTGGGGCAAGTTTCAGGATGTGATATACAGAAAGAGTAATTACCATATTTGTTACTCTTTATCTTAAAAAAAAAGTGTCAAGTGAGGCCACCCCACCAAAGGGCAACAGTGTCAATGTCAGAGGTCCCAATATAGCTGCCCCCCCCCCAAAACACACCCACCCAGATTAGTCAATAGGGCCTGTGTGGCTGTGGCGGGCTGGCTGCTGTGTGCGTCACTGCTGTACTCCATATTTTCAGCATGACTGATTTCCCCAATCGCCTCCAGAGCCTCATCGATTCCTGAGGCTGGCAGCAACACAAGCCCGGCACAGCACTAACACTGCTGAAATTCAAAATGAACGGCCCCACTGTTATTCCCACTCATTGTGTGAGAGGACATAAGAGTGTCTTTGCCTGATCGCAAGGTTCACAGAGACTGTGGCAAAAAGCAAAAAACATTGTAAATGAAGAGGAAATGAAAGTTTGAAGTCTTGTCTGTTTGTTTGTTTTTGATACGCAACTACTTTAGTCTTTAGTCTTCATAGAAGATATAAAAATAAAGGTACAATCAGGTACAGTTCAGTTCAGTTCATTGTCTCACGGCTCTTAATATACAGTGAAACCTGAACTATTGTTAGTGTCGCGTTGTTTCACTTGATTATTGATGAATATATGGATTGCAAATGGAGGAGAAACCCTGTTTTGTTTTCAGGCATCAGTGCTGAGCAGCAGTATGAGGATGACTCTCATTGTCACCACTAGAGGGGGAAACTGACTAAGTTATGCTCAGAGACAGGCAGAGAGCAGTGACCTCTGGTTGACTAAGCACTAGTTAGACATTGGGGGGAGAAACAATGTGTTGGTTTGGTGGATGATCATTTTATTTTTGGGAACTGGAAACTCTCCTCACCTCGGCCTCGAGGTCGAGCGCTTCACAGCACAACTGTCTTGTGACGAGATGTGAAGATACTGAGCAGAGGCAAATATTAACGTCTGTCTTCGGTGACGCAGATCATACAATTTTGAGGTGAAGACATGTTTTGAGGGTAGCGAAAGGTTAAGGTTTGAGTGAGTCTGCATGGAATGAATGCAAGTCTTTGGTTGTGTGTGTGTGTGTGTGTGTGTCTGTGTGTGTGTGTGTGTGTGTGTGTGTGTGTGTGTGTGTGTGTGTGTGTATGTGGCTGCTTTGCATGTGTGCCCACAAGTCTCTCAACCACACAATCCCCAAGTCAGAGGAGACCCGAAACCCTCCGTCATGCGAGCAGATGGCAGCCTAATGAATCAATGCGGCGACCCACTGATAGCCTTTACTACAGTACATGCTGTTACATGACGTCTGACATCACCGAGACGCTCATTCAAATATAGGCTGCTGGCAACAGCCACATGCCGACACCTGGTGCTGCTGCTTTGTTACGTATGCACAGTATTTTCTGGACGACGTCTGTACCTTCATGAAATTTGCTTCAGTTGGTTTGGTCTTTCTACTGCACTGTGGTAATTGAAATAACCACAACAGTATTTCTAATGTGGACACTGTGCATGATCATTGCTGCATGTTACGCAGTGTTCCTTTTTTTTCTTTTTTTTAAGGGAGAGGTCATCTTGGCTAATATTTTTTCCTGGACATCCGATTCCAGATATAGGAAACTGCAGAAATGTGCATCCCCTGCTTATGTGCATATGCGTGTGTGTGTGTGTGTGTGTGCGTTGCTGTTTTTGTGTACCCTATTCTTCCGCTGCTGCTTTTTTGAACTCTTGAACTCTTGCTGTACGGAACACTCGGTCCCTTTATACAAACTCACATTGTTTAGCTGAGCGCGGTTAAAAGCTGAGAGTTATTTCAAATACTCGTGGAGATCCCAGAGCTCCCAAAGACAGCAAACACTCAGGAAAGCAGCACACAAAGTTTACAACTGCATGTGTGGATTACCGCAACATGTGTTTCAAATGTTTGATGGCATTTTTATTTGGGAGCTCTGGTTCTATGAGTAGCAGGTGTACGATTGGCTGGTCTCTTGTAAGCATGGTAGTTGTGCTTTGTTTACTTTTAATGAGACATCTTTAGAAATGAGAGGATGTTTCCCAATTGCTCATCACAAACTGTAGAAACTTAGTGCCTCAAACTTGTACTATACTGCAGTTATTTAGTTTGGCCTGACGTATATAATTGAATGCTATTTCTTGTCATTTCAATATCGGTAGAAAAGAAGACTTTCTTCTGCCCTCTGTTGCTCTTCAGACGAACAGATCCCGAGCAGGCTGACTGGGCTTACTTGCATGCAAACTCACTTGACTGTGGTGATTTTCACCTCTGTGCGACATTTAATTTTTCCTTTACAGTCAGATAAACATAAACTTAACATCTGCATTAGCTCCATTTGAAAACCCTCAATTTATCAGCTAAACATTCAAAATGTGTCTGAGTAAAAAAAAGACAGACAACATGTTGGTGAATATTCTGTGTTCATTAACCCAGATGAGCACAGTTAATGCTGTCCCTTCCCAGTTTAAGTCAAAATAAAAATAAAACCCACCAGTGTTTGTACTGCACCTCATTCCCTCCCGATCAGGCTGCTTCGGTGTTTTATTGCTTTGTACCTTTTCTTATGCTTTGATTCTAATGTAATTGGTTGGCGGTGGACAATATGACAATGGAGATTAATCAGCGTCAGCTAGCTCTACAAACAAACCACAAACACACTGACTGGCAACAACTCTGACGAACAGCGTTCCTTGCTGACTTCAAAACGGCTCGTTATACAGGAATGCTTACCATGCCTCCATGTAGCCAGCGAATGATGTCATGAGGCCCCTTTGCAAAATAATGGACTATTAAAATCCACAACCTAAGGGTCAGCCAGAACTTATGATGCCTCCCCATTTTATGAGTTTTAAGAGATCACCTCGCCACATCGACTCGGCGTCCAGCGCTTCAGAGCACGACTGTCCTGAGATGAGAAGTGAAGATACTGAGCAGAGGCAAACATCAGATGTCTGCCTTTCCTCAGACATCCATTCTCTTCCACCGCGGTGACGCAGATGCATGAAACACGGTGAAATCCTCTGTATCGCTGCCAACCAATGGTTGTGTGTGTGAGCGCAAGTGTGTGTGAGCGCGTGCTCTAGATAACCATGAATACTGCACTTTAACATGTTGTTCGAGCACTTCATTCCTCTAACTGCACATGAAAATGATTTTCCTGTCAATGTGTCAAAAGCGCACGTCGCTGTTAAGTCGTACACATCCTTCGTTGAGCTTGCGTCAGGTAACTGTTCTTCCCAGTGCTGATAAATCATTCAGTTTTTACAAATCCAAAGTCAGATTGCATGCGAATGTTTGTACGGTACGTATTCATAAGTGATGAGCGTCAATGCAGGGCTGGGAAACTGAACAAACTGACAGACTCAATTGTAGAAGTATTAAGTGTATCAGGTTTCACGTGGGGCGTTTCTTTATCGTCCCGAGAAGGGCCTGATCAGGATTCTGACCCTGCAACATTTAATTAATGTAGTCGTGATTGGATTTATTAACTGTTACTGCTAAACCGGGGCTCCAGAAGTCTATAATATAAAGCAGTGTCGTAGGTCTGTTCAGTTTGTGGTTGTGATTGGCCCCTTTTTGTGTGTGCACCTCTTCAGATTGCCTTAAATGGCAGTTGTTCTTGGCCACCGCCGACACAGAGCCTTTGTATTATATTAAAGGGTTATATTAAATACTTTTAGAGAGCAAACACCAGAAATATAAGCTCTGTGTTGTATGCCACAATCAAAAGCTAAGAAATAAAAACCCTACCATATGAAAAAAAAGACTTGAAACAAGGTTTTGTTGGTTGTGAAACAACCATCCTGCGATTCTCCAGAAAGGGGCCTGGTTCTTATTAAAGATACCTGTTGAGCCTCGGCTGTATAACCACTCATGTTTTCGTGCTTTTTCTCATCCGTTATCTTACCTACTGTCCCTCTGCCGCACATTTGTGAATTCCACGGTGATGCCATTGATTGATTTGCCAGTTTAATTGAACCGCGTCGTGCCGCAGAGTGTAGGTTCAAGTCCATTTATGGAGATGTTTTCTTTTGCGTTAGAGCGAGCGGGATAGCAATTGATCTTTGGTCAGCGCCGCCACGCCTGTCAATCTCTCTGTACACGCAAGGCAAGGCACATGCATATCAGCCGTAGCTTGCACGCTATATTCAGCTTACATTCGCTCTAAGAGCTGGTTAAAAAAAAAGCTGTATTGAGTTTCTTGCTGCTTTTTTCTTGATGGCAGTTCTGTTAAAAGGATCTTAAATATGGACTAGATGACTCTATGTGAGATGTCCAAGCTAAAAACACAAGACTGACTGAAGCTACATGTCCCAGGCCGGTGTACATCCTCACAAGGATCCATGGGAAGGATGTGAAAGACAACATGTGTTCTTGTATTGCAGTGATTTTCTGCCTCATTTGAACAAAATATAACAAAACTCATCCTCATTGGACTAAATCCATAGCAAGGCTTGAAATCTTCCCATCTCTGGGAATTTTCAAGATTCATGGCTCCTGACTCAGTTTGCTGTTTGTGACCTTGCATGCTGGTGCTTAAGCCTGTGTGTGTGTGTGTGTGTGTGTGTGTGTGTGTGTGTGTGTGTGTGTGTGTGTGTACACATGTTCTTCGTTCTCAGCAAGCTGTCCCAAGAGCTTCTTACTGTAATACCCCATCATACTTATCCTGGCATCAATCCCTTTATCTAACATAGACAAGACATACCTGACAGACAGACACACACACACGCACTCCATCTGGAGAGGATAATGGGAGGCCTACTGGTGTATAAAAGGGAGAGTGCTGTCCTGTCCTGTGTGTGTGCGTGCGTGCGTGTGCGGGTCAGAGAGATTGCTGGAAGGGGTTAAAATGGCTAAAACATTTGGAGAAGGCAGGACCCAAGCTGGCTCTGACCCCGCCCCCTTTCTCAGCTCTGACCTCAGTCTGAAACTTGTTCCCCCTTGTGTGTGATGCGCACATACGCACACACTGACTCAGTCACATGCCTACACACACACTTGCTCGCTGACGTTCAGGCTCAGTTGCTCTCTCTCACACACACACACACACACACACACACACACACACACACACACACACACACACATACACACACACACACTTATGCTTTTGTCTGTGGGGCGCTCAGACAAAAAAAGAGAGAACACACACAGCCAGAGCACAGGGCTACTGTGACAAACTGGAGCAGAAGAGCAAGTTTGCCCAGGGAAAGGAAAGGTCTCTGTTTGTTCTCTGACTTAAGGTATAGCAGCCAGAGGGGAGAGGAGGAAGCTCAGACAGAAACAGAGGAAGAGTCAGAGAGAGAGAGAGAGAGAGAGAGAGAGAGAGAAAGAACCGACAGACAGAAATGGAGAGGGCAAGGGCGGCAGTGTTGCGCCACATTTAGATCCGCAGCAAAGACGAGATGTACGATTAATGGAGCTCTGCTGAGAGTGATGAAAAGCTTTTTGAACAGCCTGCAAGGCAGACAGACAGGCAGGCAGCGGGGAGTGAGCAGCTCTCACAAGAGGAATCCAGGTGCTCAGAGAGGAATACCCTCAAAGATTCCCGCACATCTTCGAAGAAAAACGCAGACTTTCACCAGCATACAGTAGCAGGTATCGATCCGCGCCGGTCATCCTGGCTGTGCGCTGGAGCCACCGGTCCTAGAGCTGGCGTCCACTCCTGCCAGAGGTAATGAGAACTCCTGGGAAGCCGTGGAGAGCCGGACAGCCCGACAGAACGAGACAGACGAGGAGGCGGGCAGGGTTTCACAAGGATGAGAGGGGCCACAAGCTGAGAGGAGGCAAAAGAGGGAGAACCGCGGAGCAGCCCCGAAGAGGAGGGTGAGGACGAGTTAAAGAGAGTAGGCTCAGGAAACATGAGTGTGCCGACAAACTGCGGGTTCTGTTACTCCGTGGAGCGGAGTATCACTGTGCGGAGTGGGAACATATGGGGATCGCCGTGCGCTGTCAACAGGCCCATTGACATCATACAGAAACGCAGGCGGTAATTAAGAGCTCCCTCATTTACTCTAACTCAGTCCTTTTGTCTTTCTCTCCCCCTCTTAGTGTCCCCCTTTCATCTCTCCCTCTCTCTCTTTCACACACACACACACACACACACACACACATACACATACTGTACATCCAGTGTGTAAAATGTGCTGCGTCAGTAACAATTTCTATCAGTACTAACTGAAATGTATTAACCAAGCTGCAGTGTATGTGGCTTCCCATATTGTTATCTTTCAGAGATTTGTGAACATCTTTTTTGTAACAATGAATGTCTGAAATCTTTGGACTGCATACAGTCTCTTATCAGCTGCAATATTTACAAAAACATTCTTTTGCCCTTATCAGTTTTTGTTCATATCTACATGTCCCAAAATATTTCCTATCGTGTTTCCTCTTGAACACTTGTGTAGTCTCCTCTTTTGTAAGACCAGGCGCTGTTCAGGGAGGGACATTTTCTTTTCTTTTTTAATTACACAAACGATTGCAAATATCTCTTCATTTTGAAGACCCCTATCATAACAAGGGTCAACATAAGGAATTGTGTGAAAGTAAAAGCATTTGGATTTTTCTCAATGTATATTGTATCTCTTAATTAGTGTTCAGAACACTAATGCCAAAGTCATGGCTCAAGACCAACCATCTCTACTTATAATATATCATGTAGCTCACCCACTGAGGTGACAGGCTGTACAGGAGTCTAACTTTCAATTTGAATGTTTTTACTACCCTTTTAAAGTTAGTAAAGTTTCGAATAGAAATTTTTTTTTCAGGGGAAAAAAATCGGTGTAATTTATTTTCATGATTTGAGCCACTTAATATCCAGGAAACGTATGTGGATTTGGTCTATGAACACAGAATTTAGCCGCACACGCTGGTATATTTCAATTATTAATTTTCACTCATCACTAGTAAGTCTGTTTCGTGTCTAAACAGCAACATTAGGAATTTATTGCCCTACACTGTCACTTTGCAGTCAGTCACTTATGTGAAACAGCCACAATGACACACACACACACACACACACACACACACACACACACACACACACGAAGGTCTGTAATTGTGGACTATTCACATCAATCCATGAGAAATCTGACTTGCTCACCACATATTCCACATGACGCGTTCTCATTAAAGTATCTGTCATGGATCTTTGATACTACTGTTCCTTACACAAATGTTCTCACAGGAAAAGTCCACCATATGTTTCGCAGCTTCACACGTAATCCTCAGTGCCAGCAGGCAGGCTGCGAGGGAGGACTCGGAGATAAAGTCGTGTTTACATTACAGTCTCTTTCTCAGGCAGGATCCTTGTTTATCAGATGTAATTCAGAACAGTTGTGAGCATGGGGGGAATTTAAAGGGCAGTTGCCCTTTTAATTTAATTCCCCCCCAGGACCCATGCCAGGAAATGTAATTGACTTCTGCCCCAAGCAAAGATCTCCTCTCTAGCCAAAATTTGAGGGGCATGTATGGAAATGTTGGACAATTGCATTGTTTATGTCCACCTATTGACATAAAACGCAGTCCAGAAATTCTCAGGCCTCTTGATCATATGTTTAAGAGCAGTGGTCTCTTCTGAAGATGATCAGTTGATGTGCGTGGGAAGTCAAAGACTAGGAGGCAGGCAGTGAGGAGGAGAGGAGTATTTGGGTCGAGGTATCGTTCTTCTGGGGTGAAATTGGTGACCGAAAGAGCAGAGCCTGTTGGAGCCCGAGTCACCGTCACCATTTTATTCACAGGACGAACGGAGGCAAGCTTGCAGAGGGGCTATCGGCCCTGCCAGTGCCCACTTTGCAAAACTAATCATTTCATAGATGACAAGGAGTTAAAATCATTACATCACAGAAATGACTGATGGTGTGTAAATTGTAAATCTTCAGGCTTCTGAAGGGCATTGACATTTTTAAGTGTCTACCTTACTTTCTTTACCCGCTCTTTATCTTTCCCTCTTTCTTTTCCTCTCTCCTCCTTGTCTCAGGCATCCACCTTTCACACAAAGTAGTAAAGTGGCGTCCAGAGAGCCAATTTAGTCATTCAGACATGTCAGAGAGAGCTCCTTTTGTATATATAAAGTATGTTCATGCTTGAGTGCATCCTCACACAGGCATGAAGGAAGCTGAGAAAATTAACCTGCGGGGTTAGGAAAGATATAAATCTCAAGCTTTTCGACATCAGACACTGAACCATCTTGCATGCCTCTCTTTTAATCACAGAAGACAACATCCAGACAACACGGGACCTTTCTCCTTAGATGGATATGTGGCAAGGGTATGCATACTTTAATGTGTATGTGAGAGCCACATGAAGTGTTGAATACAACTGCTCTTGATGCATTCCATGCTACCTTTTTATTAAATCACTGGATGAGTGGTGATGGTTTATTTTGCCCAGCGGCGGTTATCGTTTTCAACTTTCACCTTTCAGCTGTAAAGGTAACACCTGCTTCTCCTAAAAGAGGACAGATACAGGGATTCTGTTCAAATTCCTCGGACAGTCGCTGCTTATTGGATTCCATGTGTTACGCTGCATTCATTTATCCTTTGATTTTCATTTTATGAACCTGAAATTAGCTTTAGGCCATTAAAGCAGTCAGTCGGCACATTTAATTATAACTATATTCGCCAGCTAAGAACATCATAATAAAACTTGTCTCCTCAGATTTTCGGCGTTGCTCGGTGGATGGCAACATTGGTCGATCAGTCCACCAATATTGAGTGGAATGTCATGACATTTTGCACAGACATTCATTGTCACCAGATGATGAATCCTAATTACTCTGGTCATTCCCCCAAGTTTTCCTCACACACCATCATGACATTATTTATTAGTTTGTAGGGGAAAGTTTCTACAACCATAGCGACCAATTGGATTTGATGAAGACATTCATATTCCTCAGAGTTTTCTTTGGTGAACCCCCGGCTTTTCATCTGGCGCCACCATCAGGTCACATTTAAGTTTGTCCAGAACATTGATTCATGATGGAATACCTGCACAGTGACTCACATTCCCTCCAGCCTCAGCTGTACGGCCTTTCTAGTGCTAGTTAGTGAATTTAAGAATGCATATTGGTCTATGCTGATATTAAAATTGAGCTCAAACAACCTCAGAATCAGTAGTATACATGTCGTATCTTAATTAATAATCCAAGCCAAGGATAAACTTACAGTGATCAACAGATTGAAAATTGATTGTCCATCAATTTGCTCTATTGGTTCGAGCCATGTTACTCCCCTCGGCTGCTCTCCCCGTTTACAGTCTGCTGTGTGTATTTTCCTCACTGCTGTCTACAGTGGGCCAAGTATACAACCAAGTGTCATTGACACACAGCATTATGCAAGTTACGACAGCCAAGAAAGGGATGAAAAAAAACATAAAATTAACCAGTGACAGCAAATCCAAGTATGAGCCTTGTTGGGAGTTAGGGGGTGAGATAGGATGATTCATGGACAGAGTAATTTAATATGAATTACAAGTCTTACGAAGACGACAGATTTGGCAGGTTGCTTGGGAGTGAGCTAACTGAGGTTCAGCCTTAAAAGTCTATTTCTTAGAAACCTAATACTTTCGCCTGTCAGTTTAACCCGCGAGGAGAGGAGAGGATAAGTGAAATCTTTATCTCCCTAATTTATCAAAATATTAAAGTGTGAATGTTGGATACACTCTGATATTTCAGATGCCAATCCTGTCAGGCAGCTGTTTGCTTTTTCCCCCCATTACAGATACAATTGTGTCCTCTTGTCTTTGTGACAGATGCACTGTGCTTGTGCCAGAGGTCAGTTACTATCTAGATTTGCCAGGTCAGGGAAGCCACGATAAATGAATTCAAGCTTTCAGTCACAGTACATGAATCTCCTAATTTGCAGAAATTATTAAATCATCCAATGCCCTGCAGCATAACGCAATGGTCCTGGCAAAGCAGGGGAGATGTTACAGCCAAAAGGCATTTTGTTGTAATAAATGTGTCTAAAAGTGTTTCCAAGGCATTTTCTTAAATCTTCAGTGTCTTCTGGTGGTGGTCTGGCCTGCAGGGAGCTTCACGAACCTTCATTTGTCTGCCTCACTGACAGGGGGAACAGATCCACCGGTGTTGGGTAGCAGGCCCCACACTCACAGACACATACAGTGAACTGTGCTCCTGTGGGATGTGATTCGTGCATGAACACTTGGAACGCGCACACTTACACACACACATGGGTGCTGGGTCATTTGTAGCCCTCGTTCACTGACAGTAAAGTCATGGCAGAGTTTTTGCAGTGTGACAGACTTAATGCTCTCATAAACCCCACAAATTTACAGGCCAGTGATGAGCTTTCCAGATACAATGCCCACAGGAATATTTTTCATAGAATGACAGAGTAATTGTGCAATTATATGCCTGTGTGTGTGCTTGTGTGTGTGTGTGTGTGTGTGTGTGTGTGTGTGCGTGTGTGTGTGTTTGTGCGTGTACGTGAAAAGTTGTGGCTTTTTTCCTTTGACATACAGAGGAGTCTTTAGCATCAGGATACATTAACCCTATACTGAAGCAAGAGACAAATGTTTGAATTTTACATTGCTTCACTTGCATTTGAACGCTTCACTGCGTCATCATGTCGTCTTTTTATGGAGAGAATACACAAGTGCCAGAATACAACTGACAACTGATGTCTGACTGGCTTCACCTTATTCCATCAGCAGCATTAGTGGTTGAAGTTAAAAAATATCTTCCACCTTCACTTTACTTCAGAATTTCTTGTTGCACAACATCTTTGTGAAAAAGATAAAATCACTGAAACGTCACTGGCAGGTCTCGATATTTTGATATGTGTAAAATCCACATTAGTTTTAAAGTGTGGATTTCAAAGTTTTTAAAACGTTTTAGTATTTAAAGTTTCTTGCCATGTCCTCATGCCTGTTAATTTCTCTCACAGTTTTGACTAGTGCTGTTCACGTATAGGTCACAATAAAATTGCACTCACTAAGAACTGAGTGCAGAGACTGTGGACACACTCGGGTGGAAACAGCTTAACAACTTCTCGTTGGTAGAAAATTTCTTTAAATTTGTATCGTATTCACTTTATTGTCATTTCACTGAGTACACAAAAGAAACGAAAATGTTAAAAAGGTTCATTTCTAAAATAGAACTAAAAACAGACGTTCAGACAGAACAATAGATCCCTAACAACATAATGCAACTGTCCACTCATTGTCCTTATACACTTTTTCTCCTCTCACTTCCCCGTTATTTTCCCTGTTGCTCTACACGATTGTGGAGACTGAAGTCCTTTATGTTGTGAGTGTGTGTGTGTGTTTGTGAGAATGTGTGTGCAGGTACACGAGGACTCTCCTTTGAGTCCCTGTAATGTCACTGGTCTCTAATTCAATCACATTTCTGGAACTGCTGGATTTTTTTGCAGTTGATAAGTCAAATTAGTCAACTTAAGTAAAAGACAACATGAAGATCTGTAGAACATCCACCTGTAGATCCACAGCACATCTGAAACTAGCCTGATGACTGACAGAGAGCCTGTCCTCAGTCGCCACTTCACACTTTGAAGTGCATCAGAGGTCAGCGTGCACCAGAACAGGCGTCATAACCGCGTTGTGCTTTTGTTTTTTTTCCAAAGGAAAAATCTGAGGAAGAGGGCTGGGCTCTGAGATGGTGATTACAGCTGTCAGAGAGGGAGCATTGAGACACTGAGAATACGGTTCACATATAATAATAATTGCACGCACGCCCGCAGACATACAGTCCCCCCACACACACACATACACACACTAGTTTAGTTTTTTCATTGGCTGTTCTGACTTCATAGCAAAATAAACTGCTCCGACTTAATCACAGTGCACAAATTTAAGTACAGTAAGACAGTGGCCAAGCACGCAACGACACACACACACACACACACACTGAAACACACTTGTTAATTTACAGACCAGCTGCTTGTTTTGAAATAAGTCTGTAAGGCGGTTGCCAAGTTATGTGTGTGTGTGTGTGTGTGTGTGTGCGTGCGTTTGCGTGTGTGTGTGCGTGCGTGCGTGCGTGTGCGTGCGTGCGTGTAATAAATTCTTCAAAATAATGTTCAATAATATAACTTACTTCATCAAGGAAATGAAAATTTTCTCTCCTCTCATGTCACACACTTCCGCTCCACAAACAGAGAGATCAACAGAGAAACAGTATGTCTTCAGTCTCATCATTACCTCTGTGCAAACTTGTCCCATTATACAATTTGTCTCGTAAGTGTGATTTACGTCATTTATATAAAGGTCAGTGAAGTGATTCGGTGTTCCTGCCTTTCTGATGTCAGCTTCACTGTCTTTTAAAACACTTTTTGTCGAATGGTTCTGAACAATGGGTGAACATTTATATCACAGTTGCATAATGTCTATACTTAGCTATAATTTTGTCATGAAGTGATTCAATGTCTGAGAGGTTATTGTTTGTGCTGCTATTCGTACATAAGTTCTGAAACTTACTCTACTTTTAAATTTGGTCTCTCTTTGTTGGATGCTCTGAGGAGGATCTGTGGCATATATGCAGCGTGCAGCCGTTTCCTTCATGTTTTTTAACAAGGGGGATTAGTCAGTAACAGAGACAAGGGCACAAACAGGGAGGGCTGGGAGCCAAATCTGATGTTTTCCCGCATGCTGCTGCCCACGCTGGAGTTTTACCACTGAACTCCGTTAAAGGAGTAGTTATTTGCTTGCTTGAAAAGCAACGGAGCTAACCAGAAATCGTAGTAGGATTTCAGCTGAACAGAATGCAATGGATTAAACACACCACCTCCATCAGTTTGCCGTATGGCCAGATAGTTTGATTTCACAGGAAAGGAGAGGAAGGGCAAGACAAACATACAGGGTGGTTCCCCCTCTGTGTGAGGGGCCACAGCAAAAACAACCAGACAAGTCTTTATCACGAAACACCCACAAACAAACACAGTGAAAATTGTCCTACAAACTTTTAAAGTCTGTCTCCTAACATGATTGAAATTAAAACATTTCCGTAGTTCATCCTTTGTTTACTTCAGTGTGTTGAGCTAGAGGTTGAGCTGCCGGTGTGACCTCTGTGGTCTTGTGAGGTCTAATCCTAATCCTTGTTCGCTCCAGAGCATCTTTCATGTGTCATGTGCAGTTGCAGCGCAGATACATGCAGCCTATTAAAAAACTTACACCACAGCAGGAAAGAAAAAATTTTGGTTTTACACTTGTGCTCCTTTGGTTTTACAGATCTTTTTTTTTTTTACTCCCCCGTATTTCAACAGACTCATTGTCAACTAAGTAATAGAAATGATTTCCCATCTGTCATCATGGGACATCTGATACTCTCAAGCCTCACTAGATGAGATCTGTCTTACATGTAATACAGGTTCTAAATATCTCTCGAATAATTGGCTGAACTGGTTCAGCAGGTCGGCTCCGGTGTAACTGATTCTACATCTGGCTGTGTCACAGTAAAGGCTCGGGGAATGAGGAATGAAGGTTCAGATGACAGCTTGCCCTGGTTTACAGGCCTGTCTCCCCTCTCGTTCTCTCGCTCTCTCTCGCTCTGCCCCATAGCTCCTGTATTTTAATGCTCCCCAGATGGGATTGACGTTGCCGTGACAGGCGGTGACGCAGGCGGGGTGTCGAGTATCAGGGCCACTGACAGGTTACCATCAATCACGTCTTAATAGCCAGCCACTTAAATAATACATGCTGTAACACACCTCTCTCTTAATGCTTTTATTTTATTTTATTTTATTTTATTTTATTTTATTTTATTTTTAAAATTTAAATGTAAATGTTGGTTGCAGTTTGGTCTTTAGACTGAATGAAGCAAGTTATTAGGTGTGTGTATACAGTATGTGTGTGTTTGTGTGTGTGTGTGGTGTGTGTACACGTGTGTTTAAACACATCTTATTCTAAAGAACAAGATGTGTTTCAGTTTGTTTGGATCACTTATCAACAAATCTTGTGTCACTGATGGCAATAATTGACTCTTGTTATCTCAACATCTGCATGATATTGTCCACAATTCTTTTAATTATTGATTACTGAGTTACAAAATGAATTACATTCACATTCTGGTGTGATGCATAGCGGTGGAACATTGTTCTCTGCACTGAACAGTCAGTCAAGTCAGGTCTTGCAATACCACTAAAGCCCAGTAGAGGGTTCCTCTCCTCAGAGTGAATGAACACATTCATTTTAGTTTTCCAGACAGCAGCTACTTCATACATCAGCCATCACTCACCAAGAAGTTTATCTGGTATATTGTGAAACAACACCCTCCCACTCAACAGGGTTATTTTTTAAAGAAACACTCTATTTTGTTTTTTTAAATTTTATTTTTGTCGTTTGAGGCTGTGAAAGGGAGTGAAGGAGAGAAGAGGTGGGTGGGTGTGACTGGCTGCCATGTGAAAAGACACAAAGACAATGGAGTCGTTTTTGAAGACTGACCGTCCAAACAGCCACGGCTGTACTGTGGGAGTTTCCTGTCCGGGCGATATGCGTGTTAAGCCCGAACGCTGAGCTCTGACCTCTTGGAAACACAAAACGCCTCAGTTGACATATTTAGTATGCATTTTGTAAGTTGTGTGCTTAAAGCCTGTGCACAATGGAGGCTTCAAAATGCGATGGAAGATTCTTGCTTCACAATAGAAACATGTTCACTCCGTCATTGTTTCCCTGCATTAAAAACATACAGATACCACTATTTCTTTTGAATCTAAAACATGTATTGTACGTAGTCAAATATGATTTCTGTCACTAGATGAATTTAAGCACATATGAAAACCACATCTTATAGCTTATCCTCATTTTATGCAGCAGGTACACAACATCATTTATTATAATGCATCACATACAGTACAATTCGTTACAGCAACAAACAACACTAACTGGTTATAAATCAACACCTCTCTAGCACAGACTCGACAGAAAGACGGTATCAGTTTTTGAATCATCATCTCAATTTTCTTGTTTATTTGGATCCCCATCGGTTGTTACCTTGGCAACAACTACTCCTGGTGTTCATGCTTCTGTGTTTATTATTCATTAAGTCTTATTCATATAAACGAAAGAGACAGAATTGCGATTGAAGTGGGAATCATTTGAGGCAGATGTATTGATGGAAGAATACAATAGCCTTGTGCCTGAGTGTGTGTTCGTAAAAGATGAAATAGTCCAAAGTCAAGAGTAAGACAGGACACTGTGCTGCTATCCTCTATGAACCCGGCTGAGCGAGAGAGAGAGGAGAGAAAACTGCATGCGAAATAGCAGCGAGGGAAAGACGTGGGCGATATTTTGATCTGTGATCTAATTTTAGCTCGGCATCAGCTTCAAATAGAAACTCCTCCATAAATATTCATGAATGGAGGGAAGAATCTGCTGCTCCGTGATGCAGAGGGAGAAGACGGGGGAGGGGGGAGGACTCTGTATTCTACCTGAAAGTCTATTTTTAGCTTCATCGCTGCCTCTTTCGGTCTATTCCCAATGCAAGGGGAGGCTAAATTTAGTTGCACAGAGACAGAAGCGTGGTGCAGAAACAAAAATAGAAACGTGTTTGTGGCCAGAGCACGCAGGAACAGCCAGGGGTGCAGCATCATCAGGGCAGACAGATAGAGAAAACAGGAGATACACAAAAAGGGGTGGGTGACGCTCCGAGCTGCACGTGGCCTTGTAGTGACATGGACAGGGACGAGGTGCGTTCAAAGATCAAAATACACACATTTCGGTTGTGTCAGGTGGCACGTTTTACTACTGTGCATCATTTACACACACACACACACACACACACACACACACACACACACAGGTTCCCCATTATGTCATCCAAATCGTGACTCATCCACACCTGTGTCACACGCACAGCTGAATACACATTTGTACATCTGCAGATACACACCCTTAGAACAGTTTGCAGTTAAAACCCCTCATGTATGTGTCTCAGAACAGGCTCTACTCTATTCCTACTCGTGAACTTTTATTTACACATCACTCTCTGTTTGCCCAGATTACCTCGGCCCTGCTCCCCCTCACCCTCTCCACCCCCACCTAGTCCTTGGCTATGTATAGTGCAGTCAGTATGTCTGAATCAGTCACGTGAATGGAGGGATGGGGACTTCTGTTCAGCTGGTGTTATGTAACAGCCAGTAACACACCAATGTCTTGCCCTCATGCAGCATTGGCGCACGGAAGGCAAATGAATGGGGTGTTTTCATGCTGCAGTTAGAGCAGTGGAAAGCTGTGTTCAGAAGGATAGCACAAAACTTTGTACTGACTCTCATGGTCCCCAGAAGATGAACCCAAATGACTGGTGATACCCTGATTCTGCACCGATGTTGACATTTGCAGTTCTGAATGAAATTTCCTGAAAACTATTGCATGGATTGCCATGCAATTTGGTACAGACTTTCAGATTCCCCTCGGGATATATTATAATAATTCTTCATTTTCCAGATAGCGCCCCCATCAGGTCTACATTTTATTTTGTCAAGTATTTTAGTTTTATTTCCGTCAAACTCAGCTTTGCTATATTAGCGAATCCTAACACACTAACCTTAGTAATCCTGCTATGCATTCGGATATTAGCATTATCACCCAGAGTATTTTTAGCACGCTTACGCTAGCATTTTTTAAAGTACAGCCTCACAGCTAGTGTGACTGTCTTGTTTTTACTCTCAGTCTGTTGTTTATCATGCTTATTAAACATCCACGAAGTAGCAGAAAATTATGGGAAATGTCATGACAGATCCCCAAGCCCTAAGGTTAAACATTAGAGTGGTTCGTCCTGTCAGACAATCCATCCAAATCGCAAACGTTTTCCATTTAAAACCGTGAAGAGAGAGATGAATTTATTGTCATGCAACTAATTATTTATTCAAGTAATTGGGTGTGCAATTAATGTCATTATTTAATACCGACGTCCCTGCTGAATGTAACATGATGCCAGTAGAGACATATTAATGTGTCATAGCAGGAAATGCAGAGGTCTTATTATTGACAGTAATGAATACATTTAGGTTAGTTGGTTGTAGTGCTCTGGTGTTGTGCTTACTGGCTTATTAGGAAACATCAATTTCTGCTACAGTATGATGAAGTTTGAAGTTTTAGATCACAGTTTAATATTAACCATACACAGCTGCACAGTGTATTTGGAGCTATGTTGTTCAGTGTTCTGTCCTGGAATTTGTGATGTACCCGTGACTATACTGATGTTTTATTATTTCCCACACTTATCATCAGCCGACATCTCCAGCTGTCACGACTGTCCCCCAAGTTCCAGTTTTTTTTTGTTTTCCCCCGGGTTTGTGAGATTTTTTATTTTTGAATATCGTTCCCCCTGCTGTATTTATTTTAGCCTCTTCCGATCCAAAAATCCTCCACACTCACGCTCACGGTTGCTTTGCTTAGGCGTGGATTTCTACTCTGGAATTCCTCAGACTGTTTGGAAAAGCAGAGGTGTTGCTAAGCGATGCTGGAGGCTGACAGGGAGTCTCCGGGCTCTCGTGTCAACAGAGAAGCTGTGGGAAAAATGGAGAGGTAGATCGAGGCAGACACATGCCCAGGCTGTGAAGAAGGGCCTCTCCTCCCTCTGCCTTTATTTGGTGCTTTTCTCCTTAGTCGGATCGTGTTTGATCAGGAGGAACCCCCTCTCACCTGAACGCCGCGGCTATTTTTAGACTCACACTCACATGACCCCGCGTCAGTACGCTGATGCTAATTTTATACGTGCTTTTCACTCACACTCACACACCACACACACACACACACACACACACACAAACACACACACACATGTAAACCTCACACTCACACTTGTCTCACACTCATGATGCATGATACTCAGACTTTGCACCTTTAATGAAGGGCACATCATGTAGTCCATGTACAGTATATGTTGTTGGTTGTTGTTGTTTTTTCAGGCTGTTCATTTCAAGTAGTTATTCTGATGATCAGTGCAGCTACAGTAGGCAGACACACATGCAGCCATCAGAATTAGAAACTATCCGCTGTCTCGGGCTATCAACACCCACTCATTGTGCTTTCAGACTGATTTATTTTTTTTCTTATCACACATTGTTGGACAAATTTAAATGCACTGCAGATTGTGCACAATATATCGGATCAGGGTTGACAACTGCCTTCCCACATATTTCACACGGTTGTATCCCTTTGGTCGCCCACTTAAATTTGTCATTTTTAGCTCTTATTGTGGTCTTTACTGGTTTATAATGGTTATTCTTCCTCCCAAATTACACTACTTCCCGTTGAAGAGATAAAAACGGCTGAATGCTGTTACCCACTGATGAAAGCTTGTGATATTTTTAGACGCAGAGTATTGTGTTCATATTCCTTTTTCTCCCTTTAATTGTCGCTGGAGTAGCAACAGTCTCCCAAGTGGAGAATAGACTGGGATGTCTGCTCTGTTAAGTCTTCCTTGTCAGGAGAGTCTATGTTGACTCAGTCACATTTATATCACCAAATGAAATATTAACTCTGAGGATCTTTCCTCATTGATCCATTTATTTGCTGACAACTCAAATTGTGTATTTCTATAATAACCCTAGTGGCAGGCGTCTAGATATTCCTGTCTGAAGCCGCAAACAATCAAATGATGTTTAAACAAATGACACAATCAATGATGTCATCTAAATTCAATCAATTCCCTCCCTCTTTCTCCTTCTCCATAGCTTTGATGTTGAGAATGGACTGTCGGTGGGTCGCAGCCCCCTGGACCCCCAGGCCAGCCCCGGCTCTGGTCTGGTCTTACAAGCCAACTTTCCCCACAGCCAGCGGCGGGAATCCTTCCTGTACCGCTCCGACTCCGACTTTGACCTTTCACCCAAAGGTCCCTCCAGAAACTCCTCCACCGCCAGTGACCTGTAAGTTAATATTCCCACTCGATAGCAATAGTTCCACAAATCCACAAAACTGTTGCTGCATTTCTTAGAGAACAGGAGACACTGATACATATTAGACAATGTTTTTTCAATGTTATAAAAACGTAACTTTTATGTTGGATGCCTACTTCAACATGTAGAGATCTGTTCATATTTGATTACAAACATTTACATTAGTCCTACAGACTCATCTGTGCTGCGCTTTAGGTCATATACAAAACAACATACATATCCGCCATACATATATTGACTCTTGATCCTGAAAGTATGGACAGTGTATTCATCAGTCGTCTTAGTGCCAACACTTTCCTGATGCCAAATTAAAATTACAGTAGTTTTGATGTCTGTAAAATTCCCTTTAACAAAGATGTTGATGTATCTCTCTTCTTGTCTGTCCTTTTTGTGCTGAGGGGTTTCCACATTGAAGGGCTCATATTGTGCACTTACAAACAGCAGCAAATAGTTGTGGTCTCAACTTAATTCGCAAAATTAAAAACTAGTCGCTTTGGTATTTTATAGAAAGACGTCTGTTGCCAAGAGCTGCAGTTTAGGGGCCGAGCTCACGCTTCCATAGCCTTGTTTACTGACGTTCCAAAGCTATTCTGTGCATGTGCTTTTATTTGACCGAGGGACTGATAAGACTTGTCTATCTTGTGTATATTTGTTGTCCCGGTATTTCCGTTTTACAAGCTCATTGGCATTGTTAAAACATGCTTCGCATTGTATGTGTGTGATATGCTCACAGTCAGATCGACAGTGTCAGACAGAACAACAATACTACAGCCATCTGTTTTTCCAGAAAGCTTGCATGTCAAATCTGCTTCACTGGGACTGCAAATCGTTGGGACAAAAAGGCTACTTTTTTTTGTCTGATTCATTTAATTGTACACCAGAAGCCCACCCGACTTCATATTGTCTACACTTTTATATTTGTAACGTAAGCAGTCACAGGTGTCTTCATCGACTGTTCATCAATCTGTTTTTGAAGGGAAGAAAGCTTGAAGCACTGGGAGGTCAACTGGTTGTCATCTCGGTGAGAAGAACATAATAAAATAAAACCATGAGATAAAAACACTGACTCTGTCCCCATGAAGCCCTCTCCTGCATTCCCTCTAGATGGTTTCCGTGGCCACTTCCCACCACCTGACAAACATAACTTAATATCAAACACCTCACCTGTGACCCTTGTTAGACACCCGTAAAACACCAGTTCTGTTTGGTTTGTTTTTGCATGTGACGCTTAATCAAAACCAAGTATAATAACACACTCTGTGGTTTTCTTTACTCGTGAGTTTTTACCAGTTCATACCTATGTCACAAACCTCTCCACCTTCCCCAGTCTGTTTCTTGACCAACCTTGTTATAAGCCGTGCATGTCATATTGTTTTTTGTTTTGCTTTTTAACAAAGCTACATTTTTAACAGGACATTGATGAAGAGAGTAATGAATGACGATAACTGACAAGTAAATAAGATAACTAATCTTGTCCTCTAGCATCCTGGTTGCACAGATAACCTCTGGTTTTGAGAAATGATAATGCCTTTCTATTTATTTTGTCATGTTACAGTTAAGTTGGACTTTTTTTTATCAAAACAGATGAAATGTAGGTGTAGGTGCTTATGTATTGGTCCTCGAGTCAGTGTTTCATGTCTTTTTTTGCTGACTTTTCCTCCTGTGTGTTCTGATTTGCATTGCAGACACACAGAAGACATGATTGTTACACCATTTGCACAGGTGAGTCCTCTGAATTCTGTCCAACGTGCCTCTGGAAGTTATATTACTTTGCATGCTGTTAAAAAAAAAAAAGCCAGGTGTTCAAATAAAAAGAAAGTTACGTTCACTTGTTAGCTAAAGACAGCACGTCTTTAAAAAAAACTATAAACTCCAGATGGTACGAGACTGGGCTTTACTGCTCCACGGAACAGCCCTCAGCGCCGTGTTGGCCCTGCGACAGGAGCGGGCGTCCTGCTGGTTTTGCCTGGCTCTTGCGTGGGATGTGCGTCACACTTGTGCTCACTTTACACAGAGGAAGAAGCAAAGTGAATCCAATACTGCTGGATCATGCCGTTTCAATTTGCATGTTGGATGAGAGGACTGGCACATGGGTTGAACCCGGGATACTGGATGTGAACTCTCCCTGTGTGCTGAGTCAGTGTTTGGCTGCGGAAAGGAGTGACAGCCATGACATGGAGGAGTGTCAGTGATGTCATCACAACATCAGAAAGGGAGGAGGGGAATGTCTCTGTGTGGCACGGAGGATGAGAGCAACGGTATCTGGTTTCAAGGGCTTGTCAGCGGTTCATGTTGAGGAGCACTTGATCTAACTCAATATGAATTGCAATTTAAGTATATCCCTTAAGGGACATCTGTGGTTTCATTATATCACAAATGCTTGGTACGTCACATTTGATGAACTCGTACATTCAGTCTCTTGTTCTTGTCTTGTAGATCCTTGCCAGCCTGAGGACAGTCCGGAGTAACTTTGCCATCATAACCGACCAGCAAGATCGGCCAGCAAGCAAGTAGGTTTTTCTAGCAAATGTCCTTGATGAATCCACTCACCATCACACCTGACAAATAGAATCACGCTGGAGCCAAAGTATGTCTTTCACTATCTAACTGTGGATGGTTCCTGTCTACAGAACGCGATCCTCAGGCAACAACCCACCATCCATGTTCAAGACCAGCCTTGCAGGTTGGTACTGGCATCAGAATGGGCTATTTACTATATCAATGTGCTATAATCACTATTGGTCAGAGACACACAGAGAAACAAGGACATTATTATTATGTCAGAATTTGAGAACTGGGTTAGAGGTAACATACACAGTGATTAATTGGAAAATTAATATTAAATTGAAGTTAAAGAATACACTTTTACAAGTAAAAATCTTAATCTTAAATTAAAGTATGTAAGTATTAGGTTAGTACGTCATAATTAAAGTATTAAAAGTAAAGTTCTAACATTTATTTGTGACCAGTTGTCCCAAAACAACAAGAAAAATAGGTTCACAGCCTAATTTAAGTACCAGTTTAAACATTTTTTTGAAATTTGAACAGTATGCGAGTGCATTTCAATAGCCAAATCGATCCCATAATGCCCGTCCTTTGTTCACTTGATACAGAGGAGCCTCACCAGCAGTTGGCCATAGAGACGCTGGATGAGCTGGACTGGTGTCTGGAACAGCTAGAGACGCTGAAAACCCGACACTCTGTCAGCGAGATGGCTTCGAACAAGGTACTTTAACGTAATACATCAGCACACAGAAAGATCCACTGATCATACTTACCAGTCTGAGGATGAAATGATCATAATACAGCGATAGGTTATGTGCAAGGTTTCAGTGCACTGAGTAATCTGTTTGGAGATTCACCACCTGAAGGATTGTTTTTTTTTTGTGTCATGTGCATCTTATTGGCACTTTTAAGGTCATCGGATTCAAGCTCCATGATCACGATACAGTAAATGACCCTGGATTCATCAAAGTCAAACCTACTCTATGTTAAATAATATTTTTCAAATTAAAAGTAATATGTACATCCCACCGAAAAAGGTAAACCTCTCTATCAGTTGCAACATTTTACAAAAGTTTCAAATTTAGTCCCAGTTTATTGACATATCCATTATTATCAAGCAAAAAATAAATGAATAAAAGATGTTAATATTTTTCAGCAGTTTTTCATTAATGAATGGGACAATTTGACTGTGCACAGCTGTTTTCTGCCTAAATTAGAAGCCGACTCCAACACTCCAACATTACAACACTACAACACAATGCCCGGGGATTGTGTTAGCCTTCACTGAACCCTAAACAAATGTGAAAGCGCACTAATACAGAGAATCCATCCTGAAAATATGAATAGAGTCCCAGCTGACGGACGGGAGATTCTATGCGAGGCTTATTCCGTGAATGAGCAGGATGGTTTCATCCATGCATATAGGGACTAGACACACAGAAACACCCTTCCCCCCGCTCATGTGCAGAAAAAATGTGAATGAGGTAGTGGGAGCTGAAGATGAAGCGGCATCCAGCATCCATCAATCCTGCCTCCATGTATCCCTCCACTCTCCTCCTCCTTTCCCAGACTAGAGCCCGACGTGTATGTGATTCCAGGATTAGACCGCCCACACAACGTACACGTGTGCTTCATACAAACACAAACACACACTTCTCCCCAATCACATACAGTACATGTACATTGCCCGCCTTGCCTCCTATACATTGCCTGCTTGGATACATACATACATTACACATGACACAAGCTCACATGGTGGTGACAGAGTTTTATGGGAGGCAAGACACACACACACATTGCTGCAGATCAGTCAATGAGCAGCTTCAGTCAGCGGGGAAGAATTACCCATGCTGGCACTAGGGGGCAAAGGCTAACACATGGGAGGCCATTGTTTCTGCATCGCTGATGACCTTATCGAACGCTTTGGTATGAAATCAATCTCCAACCAACCCTGAAAATTATCTTTGAGGAAGAGTCAGATCTTTCCATTGAAATTTATATGTTTGAAAAACTCAGTTTTTCAAACATATATATTCATTTTCCACAAGTTGTTACCTGCCACCGCCACTGACTTCGGCGCAGTGTAAACCCGAGTAAACTGTGACTTTTTGTCAGTCATTAGCTTAACATATCATAATTTTAAAATAGATAAATTTTACATCAGCTTAAAGATGTAATTCAGGGGTTCACCCATCTCATTGTTTATGACTGCAATGTGCCATCAGGGCTTATTTTTTCCCCATTGCAGTGTATTCTTATTTTCTTACAGTATCATATCATTTTCCTTTTGCAGGGAGCTTTTAGTACATTTATATATCAGCTTTTTTTTTTATGCTCACTCATGATAATGGTCAATGTACTCACATCTTTGTGGTTTGTGGTGTTCCTTTTTTATTTTTGGCTACATGAATGAACCCTCCCTCCTTTCTCTTCCTCCCCTCTCCCCGAGTCCATTCAAAGCTTTTCCATCATATCTTCTTCAAACTTTGTACACATGGTTTGTCGCACAACCTCCTCCTCTGACACTCTGGGGCCTGCCTACTTTGTGCATCTCCCGGGCCAATGAGGGACCAGCGTGTCTCCCGGCCTCTGCTGCAGCGGCCACCTGATTGGCTGCTATTCTTAGGCATTTTTCGGAAGGAGGCGGGGATTAGAGTACCTCGTTTTCCCTCTGTTTACACACATGCAGGAGCAGCCAGTAACTGAGAGAATGAGGGAGAGTCAGGGGGAGCGAGGGAGTGTGGCTTCTCAGCCTTGCATCCTCGCATCCCACAGCATTCCCACAGATATGCTTCAACTCTTTGGTCTTCTGATGACTGCTGAGTTTATTTTATTTTATTTTCTATCTGTTCTTACTGATCAACGCTCTCCATGCACTAACTAGTGGACTGCCTGCATGCAGTGGATTTTGCTCAGACAAGCAGTGCAGGAGCACAAAGTGTCCCCGCAGTCTGTTTCTCCGTGGAACAGGCAGTGTCACAGGATGACCACAAAGCCCAACTCTCTCTCACTCAGTTTTATTTTTGACCCATGTTTGATTTTGTGCTGAGATGCCAGAAGTGTCGTGGATGTTCATGCAGGTAAGGAGAGGTGAGGGATGAAGTGGGTGGGAGGGGGGTCGATACAGTGCCAGGCTGCACATGTTGCTCGTTCTGTGAATGAGTGTGAACAAGTAACCAACTAGTGGTTGAGATCCTCTGAGACTCTGTGGACGGTTTGGGTGCAGCCCACAAGTTGTGAGTAAAGTCAGCCATGCATTTTTTCTGTGTCCAATCATTAGCCTCTGCACTGCGTGTGACATGCAGCGCACATGTGTGCGCTCCAGAGATTGCAGGTCTTAGTGATACAACCACTGGGTAGATTTGTCTGTGAATGTGTTTCCTCTCCAAAGCTGATGGTTGTGTGAGTTTCTCAGACAGGGAGAAATTTTAACACATTTGTTGTGACAGACAAAAAACTCAGACAGACAAAATTTTCTGCTGATGAGCACAAGGGAGTCATGAGTGTGTGGATTCTTTTGTTTTTTTGGTGGTGGTAGTGTGTATCCTTCGAGGTCTAACAAGAGCATCAATCACTTTACAGAAAATCACTTTTGCTTTAAGTGCACATTTTGTTTGATCAAACTCACGGATGCCTGTGTATGTGTGTGTTTGTGTCCCCAGTTCAAGAGGATGCTGAACCGAGAGCTCACCCAGCTGTCAGAAACCAGCCGATCTGGGAACCAGGTGTCTGAGTTCATCTCTAGCACCTTCCTTGGTAAAACACCTCTACTTTTTACAATACAAAAGCTGTACTGAAACATATGTATAAATATAACTTTAATCAAAGGATGGCGGAAGGGTTACACAAGTTTGATCCATCTTACTCTCCATCTTACCTGTTTCCATCTGACAGAGAAGCAACATGACATGGACATCATGTCTCCGCCCACCAAGGAGAAGGACAAAAAGAAGCGGCCCATGTCCCAGATCAGCGGTGTAAAGAAAGCTACCCACAGCCCCAGCCTTGCCCCCTCCACCATCCCACGCTTTGGGGTCAACACCAACCAGGAAGGACTGCTAACCAAGGTACGAGGACTCGTTCAACACTTGACTTACCATTGAAGTGAAACTACTTCTATGTGTTCTCCCTTGTAATGACATATGTTGTTCACTGGCAGGAGTTAGACGACGTCAACAGATGGGGCATTGACATCTTTAAGGTCTCAGAGTATTCTGGGAATCGCCCGCTGACAGTCACCATGTACACCATCTTCCAGGTAACAACATACTGTACTTTCATTAAACAGAGTATCGTCCTCGTACTGCATGGCCTCACACACTTGCTACAGTAAACGAATGAACTAGAGAGTAAATGAATGAATGAATGAATGAGACAAGGACTAAACAAACACATTAAAATGAATTATTGTATTATATCTACCTCGACTGACCAAGTGGGTGATGTGTTCCTCCTCTCCTGCTCCCGTAGGAACGGGAGCTGTTGAAGTCCTTTAAGATTCCCGCAGACACATTCATCACTTTCATGATGACTTTGGAGGATCACTACCACGCAGATGTGGCCTACCACAACAACATCCACGCTGCCGACGTGGTCCAGTCCACACATGTCTTGCTGTCCACACCTGCCCTGGAGGTAGAGAGTCACTCTAATTCATCCAACCGAAAGAGCAGATACAAACTTCCTTTGTAGCACACACACACAAACACACACACACACACACACATATTAACTGTCTTTGCCTTCTTGTGTGTGTGTGTTGTCCAAGGCTGTGTTTACTGATCTGGAGATCCTCGCCGCTCTGTTTGCCAGTGCCATCCACGATGTGGATCACCCTGGAGTTTCCAATCAGTTTCTCATCAACACCAGTGAGTTTGCATAGCTCTACAGGGATCATGTGAATGTGTGTGGGTGTCGAGTGTATTTAAAAATCGTGGCTGAGGTGTCTATGAATACTTGTCTGAGTGGAATGTGATTTGTTAAACCTTCAGGTGGTTTACAGTGCTGTCTGTAAACTTCCTTTTGCCCTTGTGCCTTCAGACTCAGAGCTGGCCCTCATGTACAACGACACTTCGGTGCTGGAGAATCACCATCTGGCAGTAGGCTTTAAGCTTCTGCAGGAAGACAACTGTGACATCTTTCAGAACCTCAACAAAAAACAGAGACAGTCACTTCGCAAAATGGTCATCGACATGGTGAGACAACCTTGTTAGAACTTGTAAGATTGTAGAACTATCACATCCATCCCTAATCTATACTGATTATCCTTTTGGGGTAAAGTTCCCAGCTCTTTTATTCTAATTATTTAATTTGATTGATATTCCTGCAGGTGCTGGCAACAGATATGTCTAAGCACATGAATCTATTAGCAGACCTGAAAACCATGGTGGAGACCAAAAAAGTTACTAGTCTAGGAGTCCTGCTGCTGGACAACTATTCAGACCGCATACAGGTGAGAACCTTTTTTCCATTCATTAAAAAAAATTGATAGATGAGAATAATCTGCTGTGAAATTGTTTCTTTATTTGATATTCATACACCTTTAATTTGTCACTGCAGGTCCTTCAGAACATGGTGCACTGTGCAGACCTGAGCAACCCCACCAAACCTCTTGAGTTGTACCGACAGTGGACCGACCGCATCATGGTGGAGTTTTTCACCCAGGGGGACAGGGAGAGGGACAGGGGCATGGAGGTCAGCCCCATGTGTGACAAGCACAATGCCTCCATAGAGAAGAACCAGGTACAGTAGAGAAACCGCAGTTCTTACGTCATGAAACCTATCGTAAAGCCTTGTGGTGTTTAATTAAAAGAGAGAGGCTGTGAATAAAATGAAATAAAAAATTGACTAAAAGAAAAATCCATCCATTATATATACCGCTTTATCGCAGGGCGGCTGGAGCCAATGATTCTATATTCCCTACAACATTTACCACTTTTTCCTTCTTTTTTCCAGGTGGGTTTCATTGACTACATCGTTCATCCTTTATGGGAGACGTGGGCTGACCTGGTCCACCCAGATGCTCAGGAGATCCTGGACACACTGGAGGATAACAGAGAGTGGTACCAGAGCATGATCCCCCACAGCCCCTCACCCAGCACGGAGGGCCAGGAGGAGGAAGCCCTCATAGGGGAAGCTTCAGCACTTAGTCGGGGCTGTGGCTCCACCTCCACAGATAAGTTCCAGTTTGAGTTGACCTTGGAAGAAGAAGGAGAGTCTGATACAGAGAGTCCGCCCGAGGAGGAGGGTGGCTGCAATCGCAGAGCGGCGCCTGAACTTTTCAGAACTGATTCTGGCAGCGGATTTGACGCAGTGTCTGCTAAGACTCACCGGTTCCCCAAACTGCTCACCACTGATTCAGACAGGACGTTTTCTTTAGACTCTGATAAAGATATGGCAGAAGAAAGAGAAACAGACCAGGAAAGCGTCTCTGAGGCACCACACGTCAGACTTGGCACATAGCACAACTCAAAGGTTTTTCTTTAGGCCTTTTTTGTTTATTTTTCTTGATTTTGGTGCCTCGTCCTCTGTCACTCCCTTTCTCCCACTCCAACCAAACACCACCACCTCTGGTTTCCGTGGACAGGGTGACAGCCTCGGGGTGTGGAGTACGGAAGTGCTGGCAGGTGTGGGAGGTGTTGAGAAAGTCTGCAGTTTTACACAGCAGTCACTTGCACTGGAGAGAGACAGATGGACTCAGAGAAGACAGCGAGACAAATTTCTGAACCGGTCCTTTGTCTCCTGTGTCTTTCAGTCGGACTTACAGAAACAGTGAGAAGTTTAATCTTTTTTTGAACTTCCATTTTTTACCAGCCAACCCAAGGTCTACTACAGCTAATGACAGACCTGTCTTCCTCTTTTGGAGTATTTGTGAAGAAAGTGAGGCAGTGATGGATGATAGTGAAAACACAACAAAGTCTTGTAAGACATCTTGCCAAACTTGCAATTTATGAGGACAGTGCAGTTTTACCTGTCTTTTTGGTTTTCTGTTGGTTTATTCTTTACTTAGGTCCATACACCATGAAATGCAGTTAAGAAAGATTCACTCCAAAGCAGCGTAAACAAAGTAATGTCAGAAAGGATCTGTGCAGGATTTTATGCAGAACACTTTCAATGTAGCAGACATTTTGAGTGACTTGATCATTATTGTTGTATGCATAGCACTACTATAAGCTGGTGTTGCACAGCCCATTTGCTTGCGTTCAGCAGGAAGTTGTTTTAGAACATGGACATAATTCAAATGAATGGGCTAGCAATACTTTTTATTTTTTATTTTCAGTTGTTTCGGACTTATTATTTCCATTTTTTAAATAATCCTAAACTATGATATTGTCAGCAACAAAACTGAGCCGGGGTCAGTGTGTTGCAAAGTCATATAATTACATCTAAAGCTATGTGGACTGTGCATATGGCGCCTCCCAGTGTTGACAAGTGGAACTGGTTTTGGTGGTAAAACATTTTGCATGGTTTTACATAGGCCTATATGGAAAATACATCCAAAGTGTATTGAACTGTAGGACTACCCAAAATATCAGTTATGTTTCCATTTTTTTGGCTCTTTTTAATTTTTTTAAAGTCAGTATTGTTTGTTTGCATTCTTAATATTTGTCACCCATTTTTATCAGTTTGCCTTCAAGTTTAGCACTTTACAGTTTTGTTCATTGCTCGCCCTCATTGTGGGTTTTTTAAGGGCTTGAGCCATAACATCAACACATAGGAGGCTGATGACTGAGAAACAGTTGGTCATTGACTGTAACGCAACCGGCAAAAACATCAGGCAAAGAACACTATCCACTCAAATCCATTACTGTTACTACATAATGTGTCAAACACAGCATCCACCTACTGAAGTACTGATTTTGGTAACTTGATTAACTTACAAGACTGAAAAGGTGTTTGAAGCACAAGTGTTGCAAAGAAGGCGCTCGCATCACTGTAACTGTAAACCCAAGAGGTCACCAAGAGACAGTTTCCTGTGCCCGAATATTTTTTTTTTCATCTTTTTCCTCTCATTGATCAATATTTCGCTCTTCACAGGGACATAGTCAATGACAAAACAAGTGCCAAGCAAGCATGATACAACCCGTACTGTAATTTCCATTTTGCCACTGGCTACTTTCCATCAGTGACTGATAAAGTTGGTTGATTGTAGCACCCTGTGTGCCAATCTGACCCTACTGTCTCTGTTCCTTTTTTTTCTAACTCCTGTTCAAACAGTAACTGAAACTGATATTGTCTTAAAACAGTGATGTGTTTTTTGTGTGTGAATGACTGGGTTGAATTTTTTTGATGTATTTGCTAAGAAAAAAAACAAAAACCAAAGCACTTTGTATGGTACTTTTACAGTTCTGCACTTCCAGTACAGTTGAACATGTATAACGTGACAGTTTTTCTGTCTGCAAATGAACTGGTTATTGAGTTGAATTGCATAGGCTGGACCACTACAGCTCTAAAAGGTTGGATGTTGGAGGGACTGAAGTAGTTCTTTGTTCTTTTTATAATGGACTTTACAAAAAATGTGTTTTTATGAAATTCATGACATTGGCTGCAGGATTCAAAGAACATGAAGAGTAGAGTACTTACAAAACTTAGCCTGTGGAGAAACATATTTAATTTAATTACAGTGAAACAGAAAAAGAGATCAAGTATTAATTTGTAAACGAGCTGAAAGTTTTTTCGGGGTTATTTTTTGTTATTTTGACGCCTTATTTTCAAACTGTTTGTTTTTCCTTTTGTTTTTTCTCTTTGCTGGTCGTAGATGTGTTCACTGATATGCTGGAGAAAACAGACCAACACTCATGGATGCCTTCAACATTAAGGACTATTTAACAACAGCTTAACCAGCACAACATGCGGCGATTTAGTCTGTCTCTCTCTGTGTCACTAATTGTTTGATTTTGTACATTTTCCTCAAAGTGCTTCATGTACAGTTTATTTATTATTTCTATATTATGTGTCAGAAACGATGGAGCTGTAGACTTTTTCTGTGTGAGGTTGAGTGATAATGTGTAGCTTGATGCGTTGGAAAGTCAAACAGGACAGATTTTAACTATTACTCAGCTCATTTCCTTCTCGTTCATTTTCTTTTATGTTTGCAAGTAACATTATACATAAGCAAAAACGCTCTCTTTCATGTTTTTTCTTGATATGAAAATAGTTGAGTGACAGATTTCCGTCTTGGTTTTCTGAATCAGCTCGGAAGACATCTTTCCTTGTCTTTCTCTGTTTCCATCGATCTGGTCAGATCATGTATTCCTTGAAGGATCATACAGTAACTGTGCTGATCTGAAACTTCTTTGATTCATAGTGAAGATAATTTAGTCATACAGCCTCAACATTCATCCTAGATCAGTATTTCTTTTCTTAGAGATTTTATGGATGTGGGTCATGAACTGAGACTGCAGCTTTGACAATCCAAACTCTGCTGTTTAACTGCGGGTGTGTTAGCCCTCTCTCCAACTAGAACTGTATGCCTTGCCAATAAAGGAAAAAGTTTTCACTCTTTGATGTCTTGTTCTCTGCTTTCCATAGTCACACTATGCGGCCATCGTGTTTCAAACCCACAGTACATTTATTTAAATTATTGTTTCCAAATCTACCTGCTACGGCTGAAGGCGGAATTCTTAGAATTGAATATTTCACTTGTGTAAACATCATGTAACTTTAATGACGACATAGATATACTGAAGAGAAGTCTGTGTCACTGTGAAATTATGTTTTTTAATTAATTAAGTACATTTCTGACTATCTAGAGAGAGAGAGAGCGACAGAGAGAGGTTGTAAAGTACTTAGAATTTTGCTCCATCTCATCCAGCTACAACATTAAAATGCTGCTGTTATCCTTGTTCATCTGCATTTATGTTACAGTAACCCCATAATGTACAATGATATAATGATACAGAAACTCAAAAAGCCATTCTGCATATTCATTATACATCTTTGCTGATGATATCTCGTATGCTCTGTTTTAACATCTCAAAATAGTTGTTACGCACTGAGTAGTATTGTACATAGGCCCCAAACAATGAGGAAGTGGAGGAAAAGCCAAGATAGTATTATTTATTACTTGAGTGTCGTTTACTATTGTTTTATCTTGTCACTAACAATGAATAGAAACATCTGAAAAATTTGTAGATTGGGTGGGGGCGGGGCAGGGGACGGTGCCGACGAGCGGCTGCTCCTCTCTGATTGGCCAGTCGTCCTGCCGATCTCCCTCACCGCTCTGCGTGCACCCGCTTGTGCCGGGGCTGTCTGTCAACCTAGATGCGCACGAGCCACTGCAGGTGCAAGGCTGGGTACTGGGTCAGCCGCTGCAGCGCAGGAAGGAGGATAACACATCACCCGCTTCAGGGTAAAAAAACCCGGCTTGTTCGTCGTTGCGCGGCTCTGTTGGGCCTGACAACAGCAACGGATGGCATGCTCGTAATTTGTCGCTTGTGAGCTGCGGGGTTTTGGATGAAAATGCAGTCGTAAATAACCTTCATTTGACATAGCTGGGATGCTTAGCTAGCTGCTGCTGCCGCTCCTAAATACTGGTAACGGTACGCCGCGCTAGCATTTAAGGTAGCAATGCTAGTCCGTTAAAATGCTGTTTTTTAACGGGTAAAAACTGTGTTATTGTTGTTATTTCCTTTTTATTAACCTGTCACCTCTTGGTCTTCGTTCGAGTGGAGCAGTGCCGCGTGAGACTCCGCCTCGACACCGCCGCGTCTCATAGGTTGTCCCTGCAGCTAACACGAGCAGGTCGGTCATATATAAGCTCCGGTGTGGACTGATGATGCGTTTCAGGCCGCGTCGTGAATCGGGAGTGTGTTGTGTTCAGGGCCCAACAGTCGTGTACATTGTGCCAGTTTTTTTTTTGGGGGGGCTCCAACACACCGCGGCCCTACGAGGACAAGTGTGGCCAACCATATGCTCATTCATGACTGCGAGGTCCCCTGCCCTCCTCCCTGCACGGGAGGGGATAGTCCGTTTAGCCGACGCTTAGCCTGCTAAGCCCCGCTGCTTCCGCCCTCTTATCTCCCGTTGGGCGGAGGTATTCGCTCCTTGTCCGACCAGTATTATTGACACGGAGTGGAAACACTCAAGGCTGCGACTGGGTATTGGCTGCCCGTATTGACACAGCCTCGTAGCAAAACGGTTGAATTATTGTATTCCCAGATAAAGCATGTGTCAATGAGACATGCCTGGGAACCATACGGAGTGTGGCCCGACCTCATCCAGCAGACGACAGTGACATCATTTAACCCCATCACTGGCTGAAAGGGTAAACACAGGGCTGCTCCACTGTGCCATGTGAAGTCAGATGTGATGTGTATCTCGAGTTCCTGTGCTTGTTGTCTGTCATGACGTGTGTCATATGCTGCATATGAGTTTGCAAGAGAACAACCCAAACTTTAAAGGCTTAAAATCCATTAAATGAGTTTGATATCCTACATATTGGGTCATCTCAGTACCGTACGTGCTTTCTGTCTCGAAAAAGAAGTGAAAATTTTCTCATTTGTTCTTCAATCCAAACCCCACGCAGTATTAAATGTTCGTTTTCTCCCCCCTCAGACTTGTGTTACGTCCGTCACCCTTTGACATAATACCAACATTTTTTGCATGATGTTACACTAGTAATTTTGTCCACATGTGTTTAATATCTGTGGGGTTCTGAGGCGTTGACGTCGCTGTAGAGCTCAGGCAAAAGGATATCTGAAACTGCTGTCAGTAAAAAAAAAAATAGTCAGTCGTTTCCCTCTGTCATATCTGTTGAATGTGGTGACTGTGTGGTTTCTAAATCAATTGATCTTTTAAATGTTTCTCCATCCATTAACCTTTGGCAACAAGATCAGCGGAAATATAAAATTGTGCAATCTAATTGACACAGACTGATAAATACTTAAGCAGAGCAGTGAGTGTTATTTTTTTTTTCAGGACCTGACCCTTTCCCACTGTCAGAGTGGATTGAATTCAATATTTTGTGTTTGTGTCGTTTTTTGTGTTGCTCTTGTTATATGGGGTTTTATTATAAGGTTTAGTTATTATTTCTAATAAGAGTAATGCTGTTTCCTTAAACCTGCTGTCGTGTGTGATCTCTATCCCTGCGTAGATGGCGTCTGCAAATGCCACATATGGACAGAAGGAGTCCTCGGACCAGAATTTTGATTACATGTTCAAAATCCTCATCATCGGCAACAGCAGCGTAGGAAAGACTTCCTTCCTCTTCCGCTATGCAGATGACTCATTCACACCAGCCTTCGTGAGCACGGTGGGCATCGACTTCAAGGTCAAGACCATCTACAGGAACGACAAGAGGATAAAGCTGCAGATCTGGGTGAGGAAGTGGACACATGCTTGTCGATTGGTTGAGGTCACCTCAGGTACAGATTGTCTAGTGGTTCCAAGAGTAGGTTGAGCAGGGTTTCTGAGGGTGACAAGAAATGTGGAAAAACTATTTTGGGAAAACGGATGTTCTCCTCTGTCTGGCACTTCACTCTGAGCTCCTGCAAAAATGTTTTCAAAGAAATGAAAATTCACCGTTGCTGTTTGTAGCTCTTTGTTTTATCGGTGTTCTGTTTTTAACACCACTGTCCTCAACTGTGCTGTCAGGAGTCAGGCTCCATTGACAGAGTGAAGTTGTAACAGGTGGTCATTTTTATTATAATTCATTTTACATTACATAATTACTACAGATGCTGCAATAAGTGTTTCCTCCAAAAGTCTGATATTTATATTTCCCGTCCAAATGGCAGTGATGTGGCACACGCTCAGCCTAAAGTAGGTTTACAGTACGATTGGGAAAAACTATTAACATTTGTCTTCTTTAATTTTGTTTCCTTGCTGTTACAGAAAAGTTATTCCTCGATTCAAACAGACTGCGTTTATGAACAATATACTTAAATTCAGATGCAGATTCCACAAATATTCCTGATACAGTATGAAGCTGTAACTCACCATTATTTTAATTACAGTACCAATTAATCAATGTCAGAAAACATCTAGTCCAGTTTCACATAGTCCAAGGGGATATCTTCAAATGTTTCCAACAAAATGGTGTAAAACCAAAATATATTCTGTTTACACTTATGCAAAACATTGACAGCAAGTGCTCACATTTGAGATGCAATAACCATTCAATGTTTGACATTGACTGATCGTCAAGCCTGCAAAAAACTAGACCAGACTAACCAGAGTTAAGGTAAATTGCTTTTTGCCTGCAGATCATCATAGGAATGCATGTTTTTTCCGTGCTGCCCCATCACATCTGTGACTTCAGCACTCTCTGTTATCATGTAGCTGTAATAATTCCCAGCTGTTAAACCGGCCTCTCCAAAATCGTTTCATTTGCGTGTAATGGCAATACCCTTGAAGTGTACTTAACATGAGCCATAAAGCCCGACCCTGGGACCAATTGCTTATTACATGCGACACCAGAGGAATACCTAATGTTCATGAGAGTTTGGCTCAATGTTAAACTCAGACAATCATCGGGAGGAACATGCACAGCCATTAATTGTTTGCAGGTGACAATTATTTACACAAAGAAAATGGGAGAAAAAAATACCCGCACACTGCTGCGTTGTTACCAGTGTTTCTTAAATGTTGAATACATTCAGTTGTTCAGAATGTCATGTTTGAGTATACTCAATAATACAATGGTGTTCATGTGTTGTTTTTTTGTTTTGTTTAGGACACTGCTGGCCAGGAGCGCTACAGGACGATCACCACAGCATATTACCGGGGAGCCATGGGCTTCATCCTCATGTATGACATCACCAACGAAGAATCCTTCAACGCTGTGCAAGACTGGTGAGAGACCACTGAGTGTGCTTGTCTTGTGTCTATGGAGGCAGCAAACAAACTAACTATCTACTAACTATCTCTGTTCAGCTTTCTTACTGTTGGTAGCACATTTTCCTCCAGCTGAATTTCTGAGATCAGCTGTTGCAGGAACAGTCAAACGGATTTGACATAAGACGATGTGATCTAATTATCTTGTGCTTGTTTTCAGAAGAAAAGACTAGTAAAACCATTAATTATGTTGATTATGATAATTAGTTGTTTTGTCAATGTCAAGTTTGCATGCCAAATGAAAGTACTGCTGGTAAAAGTCGAACCAGAAAGAAGCATGACAGAAAATAATTGTTCCAAATTAGTGGTTTAGATAATTGCTTTAAACCTGACTTGTTTGAAACCTGATTGTTTGGTAATTGTGTTTTTGATTCTTGTGAAGCTCTCACTAGTGCCATTAAACTAGAATGCCATCATAATCAACAGGAAAGTTTGTTATCGAAATGAATGTTTTTTAAATTTATATATAAGCTACATGCAGACGAAGCATGTATGTCAGTTATATTACAGTACTGTGCCACCTTTAGCACCAACAGGTAACGGGCTCCGTTCTGGTTCGCACACCAAACTTAAAACCGTTCGGAGCGTTTGACCAAATAAAATCTGTCAATCGATGCACCCGCCATCTTGCTACATTGTGTCCTCCTTTGACGTCCACGATTACAGTGGCTCTGCTTAGAACTGGTTGAAATGCAGGCCTGTTCGCTAGATGGCACCAAAGTCAAATAACCCCGTTTGTGTGAAATGGCTACTTGATCCAGGACTTTCTGACGAACTGGAATCGTAATGAAATGAAATGTGCTTCTGAGATTCACTCGGTCCTTATGGCTGACCACCCTGTGCTGAAATCTGCCGACAGGTCGACCCAGATCAAGACATACTCGTGGGACAATGCTCAGGTGCTCTTGGTGGGGAACAAGTGTGACATGGAGGATGAGCGAGTGGTGGCTGCAGAGAGGGGCCGGCAGCTGTCGGAACAGCTGGGTGAGTCGGAAAGAAAAGTGGATACCACGTCACTGTTTTCATGTGATGAAATTATGTACTAATATGTCTCAGAGTGCTCTTTAAAGAGCCTGATAGAGGGCAAAATAAATTATATATCTGTTATTAGTTCTGAATGTAAGGTTGCCAGTGTTCATTTATGGGGTGATATGCAGTTTTGTAAGCGGACATCCTGTTTATTATCTACTTTTTTAGTCTTTTTAACTTGTCACACTACAGAATTTCACATTTTCAAATGGATGTGGCAGAGGTTGCTGTACATCACAATTAAAAATGCAGCTGTGAAAGTGAGCGACATCAACATGACTCCCCAGTAGCAGCATGTGTCACCGGGTACGGAAAGTGAAGCCAATGCAGAAGTGCCTAAAATCTGTATTCTCTGGAATGACCAGCAGAGGGCGAATCAACTAGTTGCAAAAAGAAGTCAGTTTCTATAGAAGTCTATGAGAAAATGATTTCTCTACTTGATTTATAACATCAGTAAAACAACTTCTGAGGAGTTAATGGTCTTAGTCTGTAGGCCAAAGTCTTCTCAATACAACATGATGTTCATTTAGTAAATTATGGTTTCATTAATAGTAAAATACACAATAAAGCATGCACTGGGGCCTGACTATAGCTTGATTGACAGCTAGTACCGTCCAATAGGTGCAGGTGGCTCCTCCAAATATATTTACTTCTGGTTTCAAAAAACCAACATGGCGCTGGACAAAATGCTAAACTCAAGGCTTATAGACAGCACAAACAAACCAATGGGGGACGGTCTCTGTTAGGAAACTTGCAGATTCACAAAGAGCAACCTTTTTAATTTTTTGACACACTCCTTATTTATGCAAATTTCTATAATTTTGCGAGTGAGCTGAGCTGTCTTAGTGTAGTCATGGTATCATGTAGTTTGACTTGAGTTTGACACAATTTCAAAAGCCCAACTAATCGACTTACGAATGGATTTCTTTAAGAAATACTTACACAATTCTGATGTATCATTATATATGTGTCTTCACATTGGAACCCTCCCTCTGCCTCTGTCACCCCTCCTGGCAGGTTTTGAGTACTTTGAAGCGAGCGCCAAAGACAACATCAACGTCAAGCAGACCTTCGAGCGTCTGGTGGACGTCATCTGTGAGAGGATGTCCGAGAGTCTGGACAACAACGACCCGGCTGTCACCGGAGCCAAACAGGGGCCACAGCTCTCCGAGCAGCCCCAGAGGTCCCATCAGGATTGTGCTTGCTAAACACAACTGTACACACACACACACATAAAAAAACTCACACACACACACTGCCATACAGAGTCACACCACCTGGCTGCTTTAATTCTCCACCCCTCTCACTACACTATCCATTCAAGAGCCAGCTTTCCCCAAAGAGCCGGTGTTTTTTCAGACATGTCATCCCCGGGTTTTTTCATGGTGGTAATTTAGTCAGAGGGGTGAAGAAAGTTCAACAAAGGTATCAACAATCCCAAGTTTCCAAGTCGTCTTTATTTCAAACTTGTACACTTACAGTATATAAACAAACACACACATACAAAGCTAAGACTCCATCATTCCTCACTGACGTGTCTGCAGTTGGGGTTTAACTCTGAAGGGTTGTGAAGGGAAAGATATTCTCCACCTCCAGGTCCCACTCAGCACTAACGCGTCAAACCTAAATGGATGCAAAACATTTGCTGTTGTTTGACTTTTAGTCCCCTTTAAGGATATATGTTTTTTGCCGTGGATAGAGTCGATGGTTCTTTTTATCGTTCTTTTGTGTTGGTAGGGTTTGGTTTTGAGCATGTGAAATCTCTCGTCCTCCCCCAGTGTTGAGTTTCCACAGGTTCTAATTATGGTCCAGGTTTGACGTCCAAACAGGACGTTTGAAAGTTTACCTTTACTTTTTAGGAATGACTGTAAGAAAAGTCACGCATATCAGTTTGCTAGTTAAATTTGCATTGTTATAGAATTCATCTTGGCCCCTTCCCAGAATTTTAAACCTTTTTAAAACCAGGTTGGTCCATTGTAAGAAGCTGCGTAGCCTCTGGGCCTGCTAGATTTTTGATCTGTTGTTTTTTGTTTTTTAAAATGTTGTCACTATTTCTAAGACATGACAAAATAAGAGGTTAGGGGATGTCTTTCACCGCATGGGGAAGAGTGTATAAATGTTTAAAAGTGAATAGATGTGCATTTGTAAATGCATATATAATATGAATACATATATAATGAACACATTATACAATCTGAATGATTCAGGATATTGGATTCTTACCTGTTCTTTAGTGAGAGTTGCATGTTGTCTAACCATTGATGGTTGACCGGATGGTTGTGTGAGTTGCTGGCTGAATTTGAACCCGTCTGTTGGACAGTTCCAGAACCAAACGGGGCTCAGGGCTTCACACGTTAAGCCCTTAGCCCCTTCTCGTTGTATTAACTTTCATTCACTGCATTTAAGTGTGCACCATGCACTCGCTAGAAAGGCACGTGATTGGCTGTGAGCACTGGTTCGCCAAAGCGCTGCCATCCCCATCGCCTTCCAGGTAGTTTCTAACAGTCTGTTACTGTAAATGATGTTTTCATCTTCATCTGAGAGAGAACATGATGTTTTTAAAGCACGCTGAATGAGTTTTATTTCTCTCTGATGCTAAGGCTTGGGATTAGTCGGCTCGCGTACACAGGACAAAACATTCTGTGAATCCTGCCTTTCACGGCATGTGGAAATATGTTCAACACCTAAGTTATTTCAAAATATACCTTTATTTATTTTGTATTATTTATAACTATTTATTTTTATGATGGTGTTCTTCCTAGATGACGCAATGCTATCTGCACTTTTAATTGCTTCAATTGTTCCAGCTTTTAAATGACAAACTATCTTTCTGTTTACAGCGAGCGCAAAGCTTAACATGCTTCCTCCAGAGGAAAATGAAACATTCCAGTGTAAAAGCCTCTGTATCATGTCCACTAGGCTTTGGTGGGAAGTCTGTTTGTCTTTTGATATCAGTTATGTAACCTTTGAGACTTGTTAGTGTAGAAGCCGAACGGTTCTCACAGAGCAATAGCAGTTGTTTCTCTCCACGCCCAAATACATGCAGCCCGCTGAAGGTTTGTACCACACGTACATACCATTATGTGGGTGTGTGAATGTACACTTTGTGTAGAGGCATTTGTCACATTTGTTCTTTCCAAAGAGGTCAAGACAGCATTATTTGGAGCCAAAAAAGAATGCTTGGTACACATCTCTGGGCTTGTCTTGTAGAGCTTTTCTACTGTACTCCGCGGTACATGCTTTAAGAAGTAAACTGAATACACTGAACACTTCATTAAAAAAAAAGTGACGATTCTCACAGCGTTTGTTCACTTTTGACTTGTCTGTGGATTTTTGTTACTTTCAGTTTCTTGTTTTTGCTACAGCTGTAAACTGGCCGATGACTTACGAACACGTGTGGATCCTTTCCAACTCTCCTCCTCCTCTTTCATTAATAACCTTTGTAAATAGGACTTTTTCTGACCGTATTAGTTGTGTTAATTGTGCTGTTATTCTGTAATGCCAGATTTGCTAAGATGAGAATTCAATAAACAAAATTCTAAATGCTGGAGTTCTGTGTGGGTTACACAGTTCTTCCCAAAGATCACGTGATGTTTCAGAAGTGGTTGAGAGTAAATGTTGTGCCCACCAGAGGGCACGACACTGATAATGTCTTCTTCTGTGCCCTCAACAGAAGTTTGACCATCCACGGCTGGGTTCAGCTTCTCCACTGCACTTAACACAACACCCGCGGTGTCTGCGTGGAAAGATAAAGGTGAGGGTTTATAAATGTACAATTGTACAAAGCAAGTGGGGCCTCCTGGCCCGATGATGAGAGACAAAACACACGAGCTGTAGTAATGTAGTGAATTTAATAAACGTCAGGTACGGACTTGAGTCACTTACACGTGGATACATATGTTTTTTCTCAGCACGTACACGCACATTCATGGAAGTCTGGCGACTGAAGAACTACACAGCAGCCACCACGATGGAAAATCACAATAGTTTCTGTACACAAAAGCGACAAGGACATGCAGTGTTCATTTGTTTTTCCGCAAAAATAATAATAATAAACGAGGGAACAACTAGAAATAAGACCATATGTAAAATAAGAAATGCTTTTCGTAAATAAAATATATATATTTGTCATTTGCTAAGTGCTTGTAAACAAATAAGGCATTATATTACACAGTCGGTGACAGCACTTGGTCACACCGTTTGGTTGCACTCCTGCTGAGACTGTCCAGCTGACAGATGCATACTATCCAACACCGGCAGTCCCCTGGATAGCAGTTTGCTACATGGCTTCCCCCCCCCCCCCCCCAAAAAAAAATAAAAAATAAAATAATTAGGGCAACAATAAAAGTCTGCTTGCTGCATAACACTGGCAGATTCCCATGAACCAGGAGCGGCTGCGGTCCAAACCTGCTGCTGCACAACCGGTCATGTTCCAGGGGAACTCGTCTCTGTTCCTCGGTCACAGCCTCGTGTCCGGGGGGGGGACACACTCACCAAGGCCCCGCGTCGAGGCTCCGAAAGAGGGTTTTAGGATACAAAAAAGGCGAATGTCCATCCTCGGCACATCGTCGAGAGAGCTGGAGAGAAGAGCCGGGACTTAGTAAGCCTGCACCTGGTTGGGTAGAAGCTGGCACCCGCTGCTCACGTGGTTCATCACCTTCTGCTTGAGCTGGGCCACCTGCTCCCTGAGCACGCTGGCCGTGGAGGCCAGCTCGGTGTTCTGCGTCTTCAGGCTCTTCACCTTGTCCTCCAGCCGAGAGATCCTCTCCAGCTTTCTCTTGCGGCACTTGGAGGCGGCTATCCGGTTGCGCAGCTTCTTCCTCTCCGCCTTGATGCGCTCCTGGTTGTCCATGTCGATGGGGGACAGCGGGGGGCTGTCCCCGAAGCTCTGCATGTCCGGCACCGTCTGCGGCTCGTCCTTCACCAGGCCGGCGGACTGGAGGCGCGACAGCGCGGCCGCGGCGGCCGCCTGCTGCTGCGCGCCGGCCAGGTGAGCCGGCGGCGGCGGGAAGGGGATGCTGTCCGCCGAGTAGTTGGAGACGGCGGCGCCGAGCGGACTGGCCGCATATCCGTTCAGGGTGGTGTACACGGGGAGGTCCGACGCCTGCAGCCCGCCGGAGCCCACCGCGTTGGCAGACGCGAGCAGCTCCAGTCGGTCCACGGAGACGCAGCCCGCCTCGCTCAGCTGGTTCTGCTTGTGCAGATCCTCCAGCGCCTTGACGAAGCCCTCGGCGAACTCCTGCTCGTCGCTGGCGGACTTCGGGTAGAGGAACTGGGAGCTCGGGTGGCCGGCGGCGGTGACCAGGCCGTTGGACTGGATGATCAGGCGCTCCAGGTCCGGGGAGGTCAGCTTCAAGAGTCCCAAGTCCGGCGAGTTCAGGAGTCCGTCCGTGTCCCGCAGCGGGTTGGATTTGAGCGCGGAGCTCTGGTCGCCCAGGTTCAGGTTGATCTCCTTCTTCATCATCGTGGTGTGGGAGTAGGTGTTGGAAGCCCTCGCAGTATTCACCTCGGTTCCTGGGTAGAGGGTTGCTTCCATTCTACACCCTCACTTGAGGGAGGGTTGAGCGTTACGCATTAAGAACTGTTGACCAGGCACATGAGGAAATCAGCTGATCCCTATTGAGCGCGATCCCGCTCCCGAAGCTCCTTGCTTGTGGTCGCTCGGTCACCTGTAGTGTTGTCGTGCCTGAGGGGCTCCGATGTGCGTCTCCTGCGCGCGGCTGATAGCGTCTTTTCCCGATGGCACGTCTGCTATGCGCAGCGCCAGACCTCGCTCGCTTTCTAGCCCTAAAAATTCCATTATGTCACTCCAGAGCGCGGAGATTGGCCCAAAATGACGTTGGTTTCCGGTTCAATTTGAATAAGGGGCCGAGCCGGTCTTTATTGCCATGGAGACTCTAGGTAAACTACAAACAGTGCAATGCATTGTGGTTTGATGTCATAGCATAAAAAAGCTCAGGGTCGCCAGAAGAGAGCAGAGACTGGGCGGGGGAAGGTGTGAGAGGCGAAAGCCAAGGAGAGGAAGAACAGAGGAGAAGGATCTAAAGGAAAGGTTCCTTCAGCTCGGGCTAATGCTGCTGGGAAAGAAGGAGCTGTTATAACCACGACACTCTCTCCTCTTGTTGGACCTCATCAAGAATCCGTGGTAACAGTCATTCTCCAGAGAGAGAGAGGGAGGGGGGAGGGGGGGGAGAGAGATATGAAACGAGGTGTGTTACAAACGCCTCAAGCTGAAAATGTTTCTCTGGAAACTGAGCATGTAGAGAACACGGAGACAGTGACAGTAGAATGAGGAAACGTGTTCTCCGTGATTGACTGTCAGCCTGAGAGGTTTATGGACATTTTGTTCCAGAAAGTACAAGGTGATCATGAATCAAAAAAAATGGAGCACAAACATTAAGAAAGCATACCCACTATTAGTATATTATATAGTAGAATACAATAGACAGAAGAAGAGAGCAGAATGGATGAAAAGAATAGAGAATCGACAGAATGTAATAGAACATAAAGGACAGAATAGAATAATGTAGAGTAGAAGAGAACATATAGTTGGATTGAATAGAACACAATATAATTGAATAGACCAATCAATACAATACAATACAAGACATAATAGAAGAGAATAGAATAGAGAGGAGTAGTAGAGAACACATATGAGGACAGAATAGAACACAATAGAAGAGAATAGATCATAAAGGGTTTCATAAAAATAGAATGGAATAGAATAGAGAACAAATTAAATAGAATCGAACACAAATCAGATAGAATAGAATAGAATACTCTTTACAACATGAACTACAGTATGAATGTTACATAAGCAGCCAGTGACAGCAGTTGACATGCAGTTTGCTCTGACTGAGCCCTGTGGTGGTAACTACAGTAGAATATTGTTATTCCGCCCATACACAGTGTGGACGTCAGCAGACCGTCTGCATCAGCACCACAGAGCGAGGGGGAGCATCATTAGTTTCCATGGCAACACCAACGTCGCGAGTGACGCAGGCGAGATGGGGAGAGAAAGGTGAATGAGTTGAGGCAGGCGAGGCAGGGGCTGCCGGCGACCGCAGTGCAGGATGTGTGTGTGGTGTGTGTGTGTGTGTGTAGGTGTGATGTGGAGTGTGATTAGGCTCAGAGGCAGAAATAAATCTATGTTGAGTTTGAAACCGTACCGACTCTAATGTAAAGAAAAAGGTTTCATTTGTTTAAAAAATGTTCACCTCATAATATTCTCCCTTGAAAAAAAAAAATGTAATCTCCTCTATGCCAGTTTTGGAACCTCATAGGAAACCGTGTCCAGAGTGTGAGTCATTTCGCAACCCAGTGGGCGTGTGCTGCAGGGTGGAGGAATGAAAAAAGAAAAAAAGAGGTGTTCCTCTAAGACGATATTAGATTATAGCTCTGCCTTTCCTGACAACAAACTGAGAGGCAGCCTTGTCCTCTGCGCTCAGGTGAAGTGTTTTGTGTGTTGTGTACGACACAGTTTCTCCTCCCTCACTCGGAGAAGTGTCCTCTGAACTTAACTCTCTCGGGACAAACTAATATGTTCAGCAACGCCCTGTGTCGCGCACACACCATTACAGAGCAGACATTCACACCTGACCAGCAAAACCACTGAGCAGCTCCACTGGGGCAACGGATTCTGAACTGGTCTCAGTAAAGGAGAAGAGGCTGTTTTTATTTTTATTTTTTGTTGACTTTAGCTGCCCACATTCATAATAAAGAGTATTTAGGGTCAGGCACAAGGAAAGAAAATGAGAGGAGGAAGGTTTTTTTTCTTCTGTTTGCATTTTCTTCTCCCTTTCTGAGAATAAAGTTAAAAAGTTGAGTACAAAGTTGAAATATCGTGAATAAAGTCGACTCCTCCGGTTCAATCCAGTGAGAGAAGTGACTGACAGCTGTGTGAGCTGCCCGTGTTCCATCTCTCCAAGCTCTGTCAGGTTTCTCCTTCAGAACAGACAATCTCTTCAAAGACCTAACTCTGATCACCACACTGTTTATGTGCTAAAAGAGAATTTACTTCTGACTATAACTGATTCCGGAGAACAACACAATTCATCTACACAGGGGTATCTTTTTTATCTTTTTCTAATTCTGACTCTTCATGAAAAGCTGAAACATTGTTAATTCTCAAGTTGACTGTGACCTGCTGTGGACAGATGCATGCCAGCACAGTAGATGGCAGTGTCATCCATCCAGATCTGGTGTGTTATTTCCTGTGAGCAGTGGCCAGAAGAAGATAGAGGCAGCCGGGCGCAGACTGTCCCAGGATTCTTGTTTTTCTTTTATTTGATCCCTGTATTATAAATCTATGACAGCGGTTGTTTTTAGTTTAAGTGGGGGATGATGGCCAACAAGAAGAAAGTGATAGTAACAGGTGAGAGGTAACATTTGGTCCCAGATCACAGTTCAATCTCTCATGATTTCTTCATGTTTTACTAACAATGCTGTTACATGTCAGAGGTTTCTACTTGTGTCTGAGACGGACAGTGTAACTATAACAACGTTATGTGTAAGAATAATGCTGCAGTCAAGAGAGAAGAGGTTTGTCTTTAGATAAGGAAACAGAAAGACAAAATGAAACTAGATTTTGCAACACAAATCTATATACGTCCTGCTGTGTCTTAACTGTGTTTTGTGCTTGACTAGTACAATTAATGTTTAACTTGATGCAACCTTTAGACTTTGAATGAACAGTCCTTTTTTATATTGAGCCTTATCACTTATCTCCATGACAGATAAGCATCCTCAATTACTCTTTATTTACCCGGCTACTCTGTGCACCATTGCTGTTGTGAGGATTCCTGGTTGATATATATATATTATTTTTACACCTTTTTTTTTTCCCCCTCTGCAGGCTTTGAGCCTTTCGGAAACCATGCAGTGAACTCCAGCTGGGTGGCAGTGCAGGTAATGAGTATCAGGTTGTCCATATTTTAACAAAAGTGCCAGTTTGTTCTCTTAAGCTTCACCTTAAATGATCCCGTTAACAGCCAAGGAGTTTTGTTTATTGCATGAAACAGCAACCAAGTGTACGAAGTTGTAAAGAGTGTACTGTTTGGTTGCCCACAGGAGCTGGAGCGATTAGGGCTGGGTGAGGCAGTAGACCTGTTTGTGTGTGAGGTGCCTGTTGAATACCAGGCTGTCCAGCGTCTGCTGCCATCACTGTGGAAAGAGCGCCAGCCGCAGGTATTCAAAGGAAATGAAACCACGCTTCCACCATATCATGAAAATCTAAAAACTAACCTTTGCCACCTGTGTCTTTTGTCGTCCTCCGCGCAGTTAGTAGTCCACGTCGGTGTTTCTGGATTGGCTACCACAGTCACTCTAGAGCAGTGTGGCCACAACAAGGGTTACAAGCGCCTGGACAACTGCAGCTTCTGCCCGGCCTCCCAGTGTTGCATGGAGCGCGGCCCCAGCTGCATTAGCTCAGTGCTGGACATGGAGACAGTCTGCAAAAGGGTCAACGCCTCTGACATCGGGGTGGCTGTGTCCGTTTCTAGAGATGCAGGGAGGTCTGTGGTTTTATTAACACATGCACACACTCTGTACATGAACTATTCAACTCATCCTGCTCATTGACCTCAACCAACTCAAATATATATATTTTATTATTTTTGTCAGCGTAAAATAAGTACCGGTGTTACCAATAGCATGAGGGTTTCCCGCATGCACAGTATCAGGGCCCTGAAACTAGAACTGCTAAATGGAATTCACCAATTACTGATGTGATTATTATTATTAAAAGTTGCCTGATAATCAAGACTGTCCTGTGACTCATCTGACTTTGAAGCTTCTTGGCGTCGTAACAAGCAGAGGCAGCGCCAAGTTGGCTCGCATCCTTTGTGTTTCTAACTGTGCTACTCTCACATCAATTTGATAAAGTAGAAATGTGATAACACAAACTTTACACGATAATACAACCAATCCTTTGCCCCTGGTAGATATCTGTGTGACTACACCTACTACACGTCCCTGTACCTGGGGCAGGGCCGCTCTGCCTTTGTCCACGTGCCTCCGTTAGGAAAACCCTACTGCAGCCAGGAACTGGGCAGAGCCCTTCAGGCCGTCGTATGGGAGATGCTGGACCTGCTGGATCAGGGTCGCACTGAAGAGGAGCACAAACATAACGAGCACTGCAATCACAAGCATCAACACCAGCACCACCACTGAGGACTGTCTCTCACAGACACATAGATCCACCTGATCGAAATGGACCACTGGCTCGTAGTTATGGTTTAATCAATGCAACTTTGAAGCCACATTTTCTAATTAGGGTTTGAGACTTAAAAAAATGTACTTTTACAGTCACAGTTTGAAAAAATGAATGGGTTTGAATTTCACATGTCAACTTGGAGCTGTGTGTCTGAACTGGGTGAACTGAAGTTGTATCTTAAAGATGTTGTAGGTGTCTGTTGTGGACACAACACCCGGACAACATCATCTGTTGCTGTTTTCTTTGTGTACGGCTGTGAGTTTGAAAGTGTCTTTAGTGTGCACAAGTATTTGGCATCGAGGAGTATGCGCTATGTCTGCCTCGGATCTTCCATAAGACTGTGAAAATTGACATCATCTCATTTATTTTTCAGTACTAGGAAGGTATAGTGGCGACAACTATGAATTGTATGGTGGCTCTCTGTTGTCTCGGCTTCCCTCCACTCCCAAATCCTCTTGGTGGGATTTTGCATATTGTCTTAAAGTAATGTTGTCATTCCTTGTTTTCTTATGCTTTTATTTGCACCAGAGGAATGAAATGAGCCGAAGAGAAACTGAAGAAACGTAACGATTCACACTTATAATAATTTGTTTATCTCAGGGAATATATTGTGCAACCAATCCGTTTGCTGTTTGATTAACAAAATGTTTCTGTCCTATGTAGTGCAGCTTTGCAAGGCAAAGGCATCTTAAACTTGTGCATAAATACTTCACATACTTGTTTCTTTGTTCCTTGTTGTCTTCAGTCAGATGTAACATTTCCTCATTTCAGCAGCATTTGAATTTCTTTGAAAATTTAAATTCTTTCGGTATCAATTTGGTATGGTTGGTATGGTATGTTTTTTTGTCTCCAATGTTTGAAAGGTTGAGAATCTGTGTTTGAAATTGATGATTTTTGGTTAAATTATCAAAAAACAAATGACGATGGACCATATTTTTCGTTTCTATACACACTTTCCAAGCATCAATGAAATTATAAATAGATAATGTTGAATTTTCTTAAAGAATGCCATGGAGGGATTTTATCAGCAAATAGAAGACTTTCACATTTCTACTGTTCGTAACTTAAGTGAACATGCTAATGTTATTTGACTTTATGTGATACACAGAGAACCGCACCCATGCCAACTGCTTGGAAACTCTTAAAATAAAGTGAGCTTATACCCTGCCAGAGCTAATCGTGATTTGTGATGACTTTGACTCTGGAATCTGTCTGCTGTGTCGTCACGTGCGCTTCCTTTACTCTCCGATTCCTCTGGTGCAGGGTGAGTTACAGTGATACTGGGTGTTGTACATCATGGTTGGACAGACCTGCTGAACTTGTTCTGACCTGACAGATCAGCACAGGACAGGGGGAAGGATCAGGATGTTCCACATCAGAGACAGTTTGAAAATGTAATATTAAGGACTGTATTTGATGTTTCAAAGTAGAAAATTGGTCCTAACTGCATAGACGAAAAGTCTAACACTGAAGCATTTTAGTCCAACTTTTGGGCACAAGAGTAAATCCATTTCTACCACCCCTCATAACCTACCAGTCCCAGCACCAGTACCAGTAAAAGGATGTATGAGTAGGCAAGCAAGTTCCAGTGGTAGATACAAAATAAAATTATATTCATATCTAAAAATAAAATGTCAAATAAAATATGAAGTATATATTATATATTATATATATTTTATTATGTGTTACCATGCGTCATTATTCATTAGTGCCTGTGTACAATACTATTTTGTGCAAATTCAGATTTCATTCTTTAATTTTGTAAGATATGTTGTAAAAACGCGTCGTATGTATTCATACATATATTATACTGTAAAATGTACAGAACAAGTAGTGTAATAAAACAGAACAAGTAGTCAAATATAAATTTAAATATGAAAAAGCTGTAATCACACTCCATATCTCAGGACTCAACCCTCCACAGTTGCTGCACAAACAAATATGAGCTATACGAGTAAATACAATATTAAAGATCTGACCTTGTTGCATAACAAAAACTTTCTGTTCACGTGTCTCCTTGTCTCCTTCCCTCGCTCCCTCGCAGATGACTCCCTGAAGGAGACGAGTGGTAGTGAAGGAGACGAGTGGGAGGGAAGGAGACGAGTGGTAGTGAAGGAGACGAGTGGTAGTGAAGGAGACGAGTGAAGGAGACGAGTGGTAGTGAAGGAGACGAGCGGGAGTGAAGGAGACGAGTGAAGGAGACGAGTGGTAGTGAAGGAGACGAGTGAAGGAGACGAGTGGTAGTGAAGGAGACGAGCGGGAGTGAAGGAGACGAGTGAAGGAGACGAGTGGTAGTGAAGGAGACGAGTGAAGGAGACGAGTGGTAGTGAAGGAGACGAGTGGTAGTGAAGGAGACGAGTGGTAGTGAAGGAGACGAGTGAAGGAGACGAGCGGGAGTGAAGGAGACGAGAGAAGGAGACGAGTGGTAGTGAAGGAGACGAGCGGGAGTGAAGGAGACGAGCGGGGGTGAAGGAGACGAGAGGAGACGAGCGGGAGTGAAGGAGACGAGTGGTAGTGAAGGAGACGAGAGGAGACGAGTGGTAGTGAAGGAGACGAGCGGGAGTGAAGGAGACGAGCGGGGGTGAAGGAGACGAGAGGAGACGAGCGGGAGTGAAGGAGACGAGTGGTAGTGAAGGAGACGAGAGGAGACGAGTGGTAGTGAAGGAGACGAGAGGAGACGAGCGGGAGTGAAGGAGACGAGCGGGGGTGAAGGAGACGAGAGGAGACGAGCGGGAGTGAAGGAGACGAGTGGTAGTGAAGGAGACGAGAGGAGACGAGCGGGAGTGAAGGAGACGAGCGGGGGTGAAGGAGACGAGAGGAGACGAGCGGGAGTGAAGGAGACGAGTGGTAGTGAAGGAGACGAGAGGAGACGAGCGGGAGTGAAGGAGACGAGTGGTAGTGAAGGAGACGAGAGGAGACGAGCGGGAGTGAAGGAGACGAGTGGTAGTGAAGGAGACGAGAGGAGACGAGTGGTAGTGAAGGAGACGAGAGGAGACGAGCGGGAGTGAAGGAGACGAGCGGGGGTGAAGGAGACGAGCGGGGGTGAAGGAGACGAGAGGAGACGAGCGGGAGTGAAGGAGACGAGTGGTAGTGAAGGAGACGAGTGAAGGAGACGAGTGGTAGTGAAGGAGACGAGCGGGGGTGAAGGAGACGAGTGGTAGTGAAGGAGACGAGTGAAGGAGACGAGTGGTAGTGAAGGAGACGAGCGGGGGTGAAGGAGACGAGTGGTAGTGAAGGAGACGAGTGAAGGAGACGAGTGATAGTGAAGGAGACGAGTGGTAGTGAAGGAGACGAGTGGTAGTGAAGGAGACGAGCGGGGGTGAAGGAGACGAGCGGGAGTGAAGGAGACGAGTGGTAGTGAAGGAGACGAGTGAAGGAGACGAGTGATAGTGAAGGAGACGAGCGGGAGTGAAGGAGACGAGTGAAGGAGACGAGTGGTAGTGAAGGAGACGAGAGGTAGTGAAGGAGACGAGAGGAGACGAGCGGGAGTGAAGGAGACGAGTGAAGGAGACGAGTGGTAGTGAAGGAGACGAGCGGTAGTGAAGGAGACGAGCGGGAGTGAAGGAGACGAGTGAAGGAGACGAGTGGTAGTGAAGGAGACGAGCGGGGGGAGGAGACAAACGGAACGCAGCCGCAGTCGAGTCTGCCCGTCTCCCTCACACCGCCACTGTTTGTCATCTTCCCCATCAACACTCCTGTCCCCGTCAGTCTCCCCCCGCCAGTAAGCGACCGCCCGTGGAACATTGTTGACGAAATACCGCCGACGAGAAGGCGACAACATGAGCGTCGAGGCGTACGGGCCGAGTTCGCAGACCCTCACGTTCCTGGACACCGAGGACGCCGAGCTGATGGGGGCGGACACGCAGGGCTCCGAGTACGACTTCACCGATTTCACCCTGCCGAGCCAGACCCAGACCCAAGGCCAGACCCAGAGCCAGCTCGACGGGCAGGTGGGTCCGCGGCGACTCGGCGTCACGGCTGCCGTGTTAGCTCACAACATCGCCGGTTAGCCCCCGGTGTTAGCCCCCCGGTGTTAGCCCCGTGACGCCGCCATCCGTCACCGTGCTGGTATCCTCCTAATTGGCTAGCATGCTAGCTAACTAGCTCGCAGCTCAGAGTTAGCATGCTGCTTATTGCGATTCAAACACGGTGTGTGTTTGTGCACTTGTTTACACTAGCTACTCTTAGTGTCCACTGACGACAACAACCACCGAGGTCAGTGCACACACAGCTAGCTTCACATGCTAACTCAGGGTCTGTCAGCAAACCGTCTATTGATGTCAGAATCAGAATCAGTTTTTATTGCCAGATATCAGGCTACATACGAGGAATTTGTTTTGGTGTTTTTAAGGTGCATGTAGCAGTCACATGTATACACAGAATTAGAAAAAATGTAGAATAAGATAAAATGAAATAAAATTCACACTATTTATATTAAATATCTGGGTCACAGATGGTTAAATGTGAGTGTGGTGGATTACGTTAATATAACGTGTAATGTCCATGGGGAAGGAAGGGAGGTGTCAGTCGGGGTCCCGGGCCTTGTTGATGAGGCCGATGGCAGAAGGGAAGAAACTCTCTTTGTGACGGGAGGTTTTGGTCTTGACACACCTAAACCTCTTGCTGGAGGGGAGCATTTAAATAAGTTTGTGTCCGGGGTGGGAGGGATGTGCTACGATCTTTCCTGCAGGCTTCAGAGTCCTGGAGGGACGGCAGGTTGCAGCCAATCACCTTATGACATTTATTAAAGTAGACTGCAAGTGAATATATATATATATATATATATATATATATATATATATATATATATATATATATATATGATCATCAAATTAGTTATGTCTGTTTGGTTGTCCAGGCTTTGGACAATCCGTGATGGTTCTGTATGAGTTTATCCCTCATGTCAGGCTGATATCAATTAAAAAAAAAAGAATAATATTCATGGTTCTTCACACCCTGTCTCCTCAGGTCAACGGTGCTGACGGGCTGTTACAGAATGGAGTTGACCCCGTGGTGAAAGCCGGTCAGTTGCTGGCAGAGCTGAACTTTGAGGAGGATGAGGAGGACACCTACTACACCAAGGACCTTCCTGCACATGCCTGCAGGTGAGGGGCCACACTCATGTGACTGGTCCACCGGTCGTCAGAGTGGAAGAGGTCACTTGTGATGATTTTATGTTCTTTCAGAAAAAAATGAAATTTTGTCCCATGAAGTGTCTTGTCAGCAATTTCTGATGATTGTTTTTATTTGTTACTGCTAGAAACAACCCCTCTCTTTACACTCAGTGTCAGTGGGTTGTGGGATCCTCTCCATGTGCATATTAGTCAACCAATACACTCTGCAGTCATTTTTTATGCCACTTTTTTAAGTGTAATGTTACATGAAATTGTTCTAGCTGAGTGTATTTAAAGCAGATACCTTCTGCTCTAAATACACTCATTCAGTCTGCTGCTTTCTGTCTAAGTTGGCCCTTCATTTTCCCTGGAATAGCAACAGCAATATTTGGTGAAACTAGTAAAATACAGTTAATAAGAAGGCAAAAACAGGATTGTGGAGGCATGCAGGCTGAGCTTGCAGATAGTCCTTGACACAGAGGAAGCCCATCTGACCTTATCTATAGTCAGTGTGCTGGCCAACTTTGTCACTTCACTCCAGTAATTTACTCTAGTGCTAACACGCACTCCTCCCTGCAACCACACACTGCAGATTTACATTTACGTCAGATTATTAGAGCATATCACGTCTAATGTCAGTGATGAATAGTCACTATTGGTGTTGCGTCATGCCACGCAGTGCTGCTGTCCTCATACTCAGTCATCTCACAGTGCTGTCTAACTAACTTTCTGTCAGACATGAGCTGTGCCAAAAAAAGTCCAGCTGAGTTTGTCTGACCAGACCGTCTCGGTTCCTCAGTGAGATAACAACTCAGGTTGTTTCTCTAAAAACTGATGTCAATTTCAGGAGCAGCAAAATCAAATAATTTGAATAGTTTTTGCTGAAGATTGACAATTTTAACAAATTATTTTGGACATGGAACTTGGACCTCATTTGTCTCTTCAAATGTAACACCATATCGTTTCCTAAATTTTTATATAAACTTTAATAACCATTGACAACATTCTTCTTCATTTTGGTTTCTCAAAAATTCTCACAGCACTGACAGTTTCCTGAAAAGTGTCCATCACTGTAAGTCACCTTAAGGTATTTGATGCTGAAAGTGGGGGAAAAAAGGAAAAATCATTCATTGAACATGTGCTATTGCTTTGACATATGTAAAACTTATATAAAACGAATGGGTACTTCTGTGATTTTAGTTTCATTAATGAAAGATATGTTTGTGACATGAGGTAATCTGATTCTGTTTTATTAATTTATCATAAGATATCCGTTAATTTTTTTCGGTGCTTGTTATGTTCTGAAACAGATGCGACTTTAGACTAAGTCCCTTCTGACTCTCCTCTGTTATAGTTACTGTGGGATTCATGATCCAGCCTGTGTGGTTTACTGCAACACCAGCAAGAAGTGGTTTTGTAACGGCCGTGGAAACACATCCGGGAGGTAAGATAGTGTGAATTATCCGCTTTTGATTGACCCTCCCTGGCTATACTCAATGAACTGGGGAGAGAATCACATCATTACTGCAAGAGGACAGAACACAGTTACTGTAATAACATGTCTTTATTATGTATAACTTACATGTCACACACAATATCATTTACAAACAGTCCAGGTGAGCAGTACTGTATGTCCTTTACAAAGAAAATCTTTTCTGTCAGAGGAGGTTCATCAGAGTCTTACAGGCAGCTGGCAGATAAATGGATAATCCAAACACTAACTGAATTTTCTGGCCTTATTGACAAATAGTATTTAGTCATATACAAGTAAATGAAATATAACCATGAACAGATAGTAATACAGCTTGTAAGGATGTTCATAATCCTCCATACATGTTGATCCTATTGTATGTTTAAGGACTAATTGCTGGTGTATAAACCCTCTCTGTGTATTGGACTGTAGTCTTTTTTTAGGCGTTTCTTCCGGCAGAAACATTGATTATCATTCTCGGCACTTTTAGCCACATTGTCAACCACCTTGTGAGAGCAAAGTCCAAGGAGGTGACCCTGCATAAAGATGGCCCTCTGGGGGAAACGGTACTGGAGTGTTACAACTGTGGCTGCCGCAATGTCTTCCTGCTGGGCTTTATCCCCGCCAAGGCTGATTCAGTGGTGGTGTTACTGTGCAGGTGAGGGCACGTACTGTATATGCAACTGACTACACAGGGTCAGTCAGAGAGAACAGAGCATTTCACATTTACATTTGACATGTTTGTTTTGGTCGTCGCGCAGGCAGCCATGTGCCAGCCAGAGCAGTCTGAAAGACATCAACTGGGACAGCTCACAGTGGCAGCCTCTCATCCAGGACCGCTGCTTTCTTTCCTGGCTGGTCAAAATCCCCTCCGAACAGGAGCAGCTCAGGGCCCGGCAGATCACCGCCCAGCAGATCAACAAGCTGGAGGAACTCTGGAAGGTACTGTTAATGCGACTGTCCTTGCACACACCCGCCATTTTACGATGTAAATACTCCCACACAACTTAAATTTGAACATGTGTAGGGCTTATCTATATAGTTAACCAAATATGCTCATAAAGTTGAGTGTGATGCAAGTTAATTACTGCACGTGTGCTGAGTTGTTTCTCACTTCCGTATCAGTTTCATTGCCTGTTTCATGCCTGTGTTGCTGCTGTGATGAGGTTCACTCCAACCCAGCAGTTCCTCTGTATTTCTTTTCCATATGCTCATAGCATAACATTAATAAGCTTATTGTTTTATTGAAGCCATGACAACGTGACAGTGAACCAACAATGCTCAATACCAGGACCTTGAAATGTGTTTTGAGAAAAGGCCTGTTGTCTGAATCTGTCCAAGTTGAATTTAGGAGATTTGAAGATATTGATAGAAAACACTCAACTCAAATTATAATTACTCAAAACATAAACATCATCTCACCCGGCAGGAAAATCCCACTGCGACCTTGGAGGATCTGGAGAAGCCGGGTGTGGATGAGGAGCCCCAGCATGTCCTGCTCCGCTACGAGGATGCTTATCAGTACCAGAACATCTTCGGTCCTCTTGTGAAGCTGGAAGCTGATTACGATAAGAAACTTAAAGAGTCCCAGGTTTTATAAAAAAACAACAACAAAAAATTGTTTTTTCCTTCTTGTATATGGATCAAATCATCAGTTAATTAGTACATTGTTTCAGTTGTATTTGAATTCAGTTTATTTTCAAATGCTTTTGATTAAGATGATTTCTGTTGCTATTTGAATATTAAATATGCATTTTATGTTGCTTCCTAACAGACACAAGACAACATTACAGTCAGATGGGACTTGGGACTGAATAAAAAGAGGATTGCATATTTCACTCTTCCCAAGACAGACTCAGGTATTGATTTGTAGTTTGCTTCAGGTGTATTTTTAATCACAACAGCTGCATTGTTCATCAACATATTCTGAGTCATGTGTACTCAGTCGTCATTATTTCTCAAGGGATGGTCCACTCCCAGCCTCAAACTTTTGACCCTAGACATTTTGATCTCAACTACACACCTGTAAAGTTTCAGGACTCAGTCATGCAGCTGTACAGACAAAGAGACAGATAAATAAACACTTGCCAAAGTAAATAACACCTCCTCTGTGGCAGTTCTGACACATTTCATGACTTTTGATTAATTATTGTTGGTGTATGTCTTGTCTGCTCTCCTTGTAGATATGCGACTGATGCAGGGAGATGAAATCTGTCTCAGGTACAAAGGAGACCTGGCACCTCCATGGAAAGGCATTGGACATGTCATCAAAGTCCCCGATAGTATCCTAATGACTGTTGTAATATTTGACCTGCATATCTGTAATGCGCCCATTTAGCACTATAGCTTCATGGGGTTTTGGTAGCATCTAGTGGCAGCTGTAGAAAACTACAACCACAACAGTACCTGTTCACTGATGAGGCTGCATATCTGGACGATTGTTTGTTCATCTATCCAACTTTTTCTTAACCATTTTTTTGAAAATTAGAATTCATAAATCCTCAACTGATATTCAGCGGGGTTTTGACTAAACAAAACCACAGGCAGGCAAAACCCTGTAGTTGATAAAGCTTTAGATGTCAGCAGCAGGTATCTGAGTAGTGACTGGAATGAAAATAAACAGTAAAATATTACTGATAGCACCGTTTATCTGACCCCAATTCATATAGCACAATAGACATATAGTCGAAGCACTTACCACAGATATGATGATGAGTGCAGTACAGTACATATATTTGAAGGCTCCTTGTCTTCCTTGAGTTACTGTTCCAGACTATGGTGATGAGATTGCCATAGAGTTAAGGAGCAGTGCCGGGGCCCCAGTGGAGATACCACACAACTTCCAGGTCGACTTTGTGTGGAAGTCCACTTCCTTTGACAGGTACTCACAAGAAAAACACACACACACACACACACACACACGCACACACTTGTTTGTTGATTTGACATCTGCATTTATTAATTTTGCTGTGTAAGCAAGGCCGAAACCCAACTTTATCAACCTTGTTTCAATATTCCTGTTTCCATCATCCAGGATGCAGAGTGCCCTGAAGACATTTGCTGTGGACGAGACTTCAGTGTCTGGTTACATTTATCACAAACTGCTGGGACACGAGGTAGAAGACGTGGTCATCAAGTGTCAGCTGCCCAAACGTTTCACCGCACAGGGCCTGCCTGATCTGAACCACTCCCAGGTCAGTTAGAGAGACGACTACATTTTCATTGATAGACTTTGGTCAAATTTCACAAGGTACATTTGCCAGTGCCAATATCTGCATTACAGAAAACACAAACATGACAGAGATGATGCAGAGTTTTAAGACTGAGGTCACTTACCCCACAAAAAAACGTTTTTAGGCTCAACCTAGGTTGTTAATAGGGGCCTTTTTTATGTTTTAAATTGTATATCGAGATTCTTTGTTCTTTTCCTCTTAATGACAATATATTGTGTTGTGTTGTAATGCAGGTGTATGCTGTGAAGACAGTGCTGCAGCGTCCCCTCAGTCTGATCCAGGGGCCTCCTGGCACAGGGAAGACAGTAACCTCTGCCACCATCGTCTACCACCTGGCAAGGCAGGGTAACGGGTAAGAAACACACTGAGTAAATGTCTTTACTTTTCTTTTTCAGAATCTTTCTTTTTTTGAGCATCTGGCCCTGATCAGACCTGGTGTTAACATCTGTCGTGGGTCATAATGGGACTTTTGAAAGTTCATCGGTTCACACCTGGCATTAGAAGGCATCTTCACATGTGTCTCGAGTGATCACTTGCGATCAAATCACATGGAGCGGCGGCCACAAATGAATCAGTGTATGTGGGAAACACTGAGAAGTGTAAAAATATTTTTCATTTTTAAACTGTAGCGGGCCAAAAAATGTGAGCTGAGCAGGGGGACCTTTACATGTGGCCTAGGACGCATTTGTATTCACGCAAATGTAAAGAATGTGGCCACATGTGTCCCAGACCTCCTCCGAGTGTGGTTCTGAGTGATCCTATCTCAAATATGTCCTTAATGTGTTTCGGCTACAATCACGTCACCACAGATGAATGTTAATGCCACGTCTGCACAGGGCCTCTTAGTATATTCAACTAATCATTATTTTTTCTATTGATTGTTATTTAGTCACTTCAAACAGATTTAAGATTGAAATGACTGATACTGTTCTTAAGGAATAGCTTGTGATCCCTGAGACAGTCGCTGTGACTTGTTTCTTCAGGCCAGTGCTGGTGTGCGCTCCCAGTAACATTGCTGTTGACCAGCTGACAGAGAAGATCCACCTGTCTGGACTCAAGGTGGTGAGGCTGTGTGCCAAGAGCAGAGAGGCCATCGACTCACCTGTGTCCTTCCTGGCTTTGCACAACCAGACCCGAAACATGGACAGGTAACATATAACTGGCTGGGATCAATAAGCATTCTAAAGACGACTCAGTTTTGTGTGTTTGGTTAACTTTTTTACAACTTTAGAAGGATTATTTTCCTACCAGTTCCTTTGAGAGAAGCATTGGCTTTAGATTATGTAACATTATTCAAGTAATACATGTTGCAGATTCTAACCATTGCTCTCAGGCACAACACTGATTTGGTGAAATCATTCAAACTTGCAGTATGCCTGAGCTTCAGAAGCTCCAACAGCTGAAAGACGAGACTGGCGAGCTGTCCTCCTCGGACGAGAAGCGCTACCGAGCTCTGAGACGCACTGCTGAGAGGGAGCTGCTTATGGTATGAAAGTCTGCTCTTGCTGAAGTCCTACCAAATCTGAAGAGTATGTGCCATGGTATTAGTTTTTCTAAAAAGAAACTTTTCATTGCTCATAAACATCTCCACTTTATTCCCTCTCTCTTCCCTAGAATGCTGATGTGATCTGTTCTACCTGTGTTGGGGCGGGAGATCCTCGTTTGGCCAAGATGCAGTTCCGCTCAATCCTGATCGATGAGAGCACCCAAGCCACTGAACCAGAGTGCATGGTGCCTGTTGTCCTGGGGGCCAAGCAGGTTGGAGACTCGTGTGAAAATACATGTGAATCATTCTATGGCATCGTCTATCTGTTAAAGTGCTGTCATTCCACAGTTGTGAGGTCAATAACAGTTCCTGCAAAATATTTATTTTGTTATCTTCACTCCTCCTTTGAACTTTGTACTCATCTGGGTTTTTTTTCTCCATAGTTGATTTTGGTGGGTGATCACTGCCAGCTGGGACCTGTGGTGATGTGTAAGAAGGCAGCAAAAGCAGGTCTTTCACAGTCTCTGTTTGAGCGCCTGGTAGTTCTGGGGATCCGACCAATCCGTCTGCAGGTCCAGTACCGCATGCACCCGGCCCTCAGCGCCTTCCCCTCCAACATCTTCTATGAAGGCTCTCTGCAGAACGGGGTCACTGCTGGTAAGACGAAAATTATATTTTGTTTGAAATCTAATTTTGTGATGTTCAAAAGTGAATGCTTTAGAGACTGCTCTCTAAATTCCTGCCCAAGCTTCAGTAGGCAGCTGAATGTTCTTTCACTTGTTCTTGACTCCACACAGACAAGTTAAAATATAGACTTGTGACCTCGTCAGATTATATGTTCACACTATTGATAGTCACGGTACCATAAGTCGTATACATTCTGCTTTGTTTGTATTTTCAACCTCTTTAAATGTATTTACCTATCATTCCTGAAGCAGATGTAACATAGACGCAGATCTTTTCTGCAGCGTATCCTGTGATGCTTCCTCCTTTGATGAACACATGTCAGTGGACTTTCCTGTACATCGTCAGCAAGAGTCTTGAGTCACTTATGTGTCTGTTTGCTCTTTCTACAGGGGATCGTGTGAAGAAAGGTTTTGACTTCCAGTGGCCGCAGCCTGACAAGCCAATGTTTTTTTACGTCACACAAGGCCAAGAGGAAATTGCCAGCTCTGGAACGTCATATCTCAACAGGTCAGAATTTCTTGATCTTTATGTCGATCCGATATGTTTATCATTCAATCTCCTGCAATAACTTAATTTGACAATCATGTTTAAATTTCTCTCATACACATAGTCACTATAGGCACTAAACATTTTTAGATGGGGTTAGCATGATTCATTTCCATAACATGATTAGTTTTTTGCACAAACTGTTTCCCATCATATATTGACTTCATGCAGGACTGAGGCGGCCAATGTGGAGAAGATAACCACAAGGCTGCTGAAGGCTGGGGCAAAACCTGACCAGATCGGCATCATTACCCCCTACGAGGGTCAGAGGTCATACCTGGTCCAATACATGCAGTTCAGTGGCTCCCTCCACACCAAGCTCTATCAGGTGGGGGGACAATTATTTCTTGCATTTTAAATGTTGAATTGTGCACTTGATCACAACCATTTAAACTGAAATACAGGAAGCATAACCAAAAGATGTCTCACATCATTTTTTTCCCCGTCTAATTTCTCTTCACTCTTTATGTAGGAGGTGGAGATAGCCAGTGTTGATGCCTTTCAAGGCAGAGAGAAAGACTTCATCATCCTTTCGTGTGTGAGGGCCAATGAGCACCAGGGCATTGGCTTCCTGAACGATCCCCGACGTCTGAACGTGGCGCTCACCAGGGCCAGGTGAAGTAGAACTACAGCAGTTACCCTTACTAATGTTAACTCTTAATCATTAGGTCTTTAATCATAATCTTGTTTCTGTCACATAGGTATGGTGTAATAATAGTGGGGAACCCGAAGGCCCTGTCAAAGCAGCCCTTGTGGAACCATCTGCTGAACTACTACAAGGAGCAGAAGGTCCTGGTCGAAGGCCCCCTCAACAACTTGAGGGAGAGCCTCATGCAATTCAGCAAGCCACGCAAGTTGGTCAACACCATCAACCCTGTGAGTTTAGTATGTGGTTTCATAGCTGAAATCACAGTTACTTAACTGACACACGTGTTTTTTTTGGCCCGTGAAGGATGTAAGATGCATTTCAAAATGCACCCATGCATCTAGGAGGGGGAGATTAAGGAAAACTGAGTAATAAATTAGTGAACAATTAATGAGCTGTGGCCTAAAAACGTCCTTTTTGTGTTTTTCAGGGGGGTCGATTCATGAGCACTGCCATGTATGATGCCAGGGAGGCCCTCATTCCTGGATCTGTTTATGACCGCAGCAGCAACGGTGAGTCACTGTGGAAAACTCGTATGTTTTAATCTCAAATGTGAGAAAGTATCTTACCAATAGATCCCATTACAAAGGAACATGTACTGTATCTGCTTTGCTAGAATCTTAAGTATAAAAGCAAGAGCTTTGTGCACTGTCATGTGATGAAACTATCTCTGCACACTACCATGTTATTTAGAAGGAAGTGAGATTAACATGCAGTTCTTTCCACTGCAGGACGTATGTCCAACATGTATTTCCAGACCCATGACCAGATCGGTATGATTGGCACAGGCTCCAGTCCCATGAGTTCCATGAACATCCCCATCCCCTTCAACCTTGTGATGCCCCCTATACCTCCTTCGGGGTACATGGGGCAGGTCAACGGGCCCTCAGGAGGTGAGAAACGATAAAACTGTCAGAGGCATGCTAACTGCATAGTTTTTTCAGGCACAATCCTGTCTGAACTGTTTTATCTGACTCCACTGCCGACCAGGTCGTGGTGGAGGTATGAAGGGCAAGGCAGGAAGTGGAGGAGGAGGAGGCGGGACTCGGGGTGGCCGTCAAAGAAACCGCGGCATCATAGGAAACCACGGTGGGGGAGCGGACCGCGGGCACGGAGGACAAATAAGCGCCAGCCAGGCCAGCCAGGACCTGGGCTCCCAGTCCTTCTCCCAGGGTCCTCTGACCCAGGGCTACATCAACATGAGCCAACCATCACAGATGAGTCAGACCGGACTCTCCCAGCCTGAACTCTCCCAGGTTTATTTATTAGTCGGAAATCTTTTTCATAAATCTAGCACTAAAGACATTATATGATGTTCTAACATGCGGCACTTTAAGAGGCAAACTGTTTATTCACAGCAAGGCCAGAGCTGTCTGTACATATATTCCAAGCTCTTGTCCAGGTTTCCTCTTCAAGTAAAGACTTCATCTTGTCTATAACCACTCTCTCTTTTCCTGCCTGGAAAGAAGTGAGGGAATAACTGTTGACTGGCCTTCTTCTGTTTGTCGTATTATAGGACAGTTACCTAGGAGACGAGTTCAAGTCCCAGATTGATGTGGCTCTGTCCCAGGACTCCACCTACCAGGGGGAGCGGGCCTACCAACACGGTGGTGTGACTGGACTGTCCCAGTACTAGACAGTAAGACATTCCGCTGTGGACTCGGCTGACTCACTGAATTTTTTAGGAAAATCTGCCCATTTGTTTTCCTACTGAGAATTCCCTACCAATGTAAAGCTGAAGCTGGAGCAGTGATACAGTTAGCTTAGCATGGGGAACAGGCAAAATGCCTTGCCAGACTCGCGAAGTTAATTATCCATCCAAAACTATCATGTAAACACAACAATGTGTTGCTGTGTCACAAAGAGTTGTGTGACAGACCAGGCTCTCAGTGGAGACTCCAGGAAGTCCCTGCTCTTGGTCGATAAATAGACTGGCATGTAACTCCATAAAACTAAAACTGCTCATCTTTACACTTTGCTTTTTGAGTAGATTAAACAAACCAGACAAAGTATTGATTGAGTTGTAAAGGTCGGTACCGTTGCACTGAGACTGGTCAGCTGTTTCCTGTCTTTGTGCTGAGCTAACTGCCTCCTAGTTATAGCCTCATTTATATCATACAGACATGTGTAACTTCTTCTCATCTAATCCTACTAAGCTAATGGGCATATTTCCTAACTGATCCAAATATTGCTTTAAATGTATTTTATATATATGAATATATATTTATATGTGTATTTTTCATTGTCTTACAGTTGCTGGAAAGGAGCTAGGCCTGCGTGAAGCTTAGTTCATCGGTATTTTAATCTGGGTAATAACAAAAAAGAACAAACATGGATACCCGTTTTCCACTGCTACAACTGAAGCACCACTGTGTGAAAGTAACAGGAGAGAGACCGTGAGAAACCAACCAATCACAAGAGTGAGGGCAACAATGGGAGTAGAGCTGGACAGGAAGGAGAGCAAGAGAGGCGAGCGGGAGGCAGGTGGAGCAGAGAAGGCACTGCTGCTCACACGCGGAGACACGGCGAAGAAGAAAGCTCGTCGTCGCCGGAGCAGCACAGTTAGAGAGGCAAGACCTCGGACGGGTCGAGGAGGGTGGGAGTTCCAAACGTTGGAGAGGGGTGAGGGACGACTGTGTCATCTTGTCCCTCGTGTACCCCTGAACCCTCTGGCGTCTCCAGGCGGTATGGTTGGGATTCTTGCTCCAGAAGCTGAGAAAGACGGAGAAGAAGAGGTGTCTCACCAAGAAAGTCCTCCAAGCCAACTCAACAGGACGTCTTCTGTGACATGGACAGAGAGAGAGAGATAGAGAGGGAACACAACTCTTGGAGTAGTTGACTTGGCAACATTTTTAAACTCAAAGCTTGAATCAAGGCTCTGCATTTGATCACATCTAAGCATCCAGGAGAGAGAGGAGTGTCGAAACACAGTTTGGCTGTTCGAGTGAACTCAAAGGTGCTTGTGGCGCGTATTTGAGGAATATACAGCCACAGATCATTCGCTTTTCTTCCTCGGGTTTGAGTTGGAAAGTTTTCTAAATAAAAGCTGCTTTCATTGAGGTTTTCAGTGATGTTAGGCGGCATAGTCGGCCGTCTTTCAAGGCAGCCCTTTCTCAAGGTGGTCTGCAAAGAAACAAGAGGTGGTGAATTAGTTTTAAAAAAAATGTAAACGCAAAAGAAAAACATCTTTATCTCCAGATCTGAGGCCGATGACTCCAAAGATCAGCATCGTCTACTGGTTATACGTTTAGAGGTTATATGTTGTACGTGCACTATAAAATTGGTCTCAAAGACATATTTAACTGAAGGTACGATAACTGTAAGTGTAATGTAAATGTAGCTTGGACTTAAGTGCGGAGAATTTGTTTTCTTCCTCTAGTTTGTTTGTCGTCCTGAAGTCTTGATCTTACAGAAAAGAGTGAAACTGTCACAAACAGTAGTTCGTCGTTTGAAGGACAGAACAGTTACTTTAGTAGACTTTGAGTCTTTAGTACAGTTGTTTGTACGTTTTAAGTTTTCATTTCACATGCTAGAGATGTAAGTTATCATGTAGCTTACATTTAATCAGGACTTTGAGATTGTACCATGTCTAGTGATCCCTTGTTTTCCTTGTGATCTAAAGAACTTTGATTTACACATCAATGAAGTGCATGAAGCTTACACCCACTCATTGTCTAAACAGCTGTTGGTAAAGAACTTAGCCACCCTGACTGAAATGATCTTTAATATATATTTAATATTTAATATATAATGCTTCTTTCATCTGTCTGTTGCAGAAATAACCTGGTAAAAAAAAAAAAACTTCTCAGAGACAAATTGAGACGGAAATCAACCACAAAGATCTGAAGTGTTTTTTCTGTTCCTAACACACTCAGGTCACTTCAGGTCTCATCCAGATGTGCAGGGCATCAAATTCATATTTATCCCCCCCCTCAGCATGAATTATCTGTAGAAAAATAGATTATCAGCTACATGAGTTTCGTGAGGTCACTAACTAGATGCTTGAACTATGATCAAGTGATCAAATGATCATTGACGTTGAAGCAGTTAAAAATGCCATTCGTTTTTTTAAGCGAGCAAGACTGTGACCACCTCATCCTTTACCAACACATGTTGTGCGTGTCATTCATATATATATACACATATATAGGTATGTATATATTTATATATATATATATATGTGTGTGTGTATGTACATATATACACACACATATATATGTATGTATGTATATATGTGTATATATATATATTTGTGTGTGTGTGTATATGTGTATATATATATATATATATATATATATACATATGTGTGTGTATTTATATATATATATATGATCATCTTTATTTGGCTTCTTGCTGTCAAAAACTGAACTCTAAATGAACATGATTTGTGTCCACCCACTAATTACTGGTGGCAGTTAGTAAATGATGCTCACAAGTTATCTTGGGAAATTAAAGTTTGCTTCTTCAACTTGCACTTCTTCTTCTTTTTTATACCACTGACCCATTTTGCAGATGAATTGGCAGTATATAAAATGCACCACCGGTCATATCGAACGGTTTGTTTTTTTTAAATACAGAACTGCCTTCAGTTATGAAAGTAATGATGTGAAGACCTGTATTAGAGCTACGGGGCCTCACCGTGCTGTAGTGTGACTCTGAAGAAACCCTTTTTAGGTCATGCCTTTCCCTCCGGGACCATGTGTCATGAAGCCCTTCGGACCGGCAGCTCCACGCGGACCTATAAGAGCCAGTGTGCGGTGAAGCGGTGGTGCGCACACGTGCAGGCGGCCTGACGCGCGCCGCTGCCTCCCCGCCTCCAGCAGCCTCCGGCGCCAGCAGGTGGTCCTGCACCGCCGGGAAGCGGAGGACAGCAGGAGGAGGGCAGACCGCGGTCGAGCTCAGAGCAAACAAAGGAAGAGGGAGATAAACCGGATCATCTGTTGCTGCTCCGCCCCGGGACGGACAGTGGCGGGACCGCGGCCGCCGGTCGAGGTCAGCCGCTCCGCCGCCTGCGGGCCGAGCGCGGGTGGCGGCTGTGAACCCGCCGGGGCGACGCAGAAGCGTGTGGGGGCTCCGGGGGGAGACCGAGGAGGCGGATCTGTTGTCGGATAACGACGGTTTGGTCAGCGACATGGGGTAAGTGTCGCCGGCGAGCTCTAATGAGCCAGGCTTTGACAAAACATTTTGCCAGCAGCAAACTCTTTAAGTCATAAATCGTATGTTCTAAATAGGAATATGATTGGTTGTGTTAATGCATCAACTCTCTCTCTCTCTCTCCGTGTGTGTGTGTGTTGTAGAAGAGAAGTCTCAGTCGCCCTGTAAGATGTTTCCTCACCACAGAGAAAGGTAAGAACATTTACTTCTTTTTGATTTCTTGTCCACTTGCGACTTTGGTGTGAAAACCACTCCTCGTTATCTTTAGAAAATAAACCTCGTGATTTTTATATTTCGATATTTTCAGCACAAGAAACGTTATCACCGATAATATACAATCTGGAGCATTAGTCTGGAGTAATGCTGCAATGCAGGATGAAGAAACTTCATGTGCTTCATATAAACTTCATATTGTCATATAGGATCGGTGATCTGATGGGTTTTGCTCTGCTGCACATCTGGAGCAATGTTCTGGTTTCTTTTCCACCCTTGTAATAACAGATTAAATATGATCATTTCAGGCTTCGTGTTCTGTTATGTTTATACCGTGACCTCAGATTTTTGAGATTATTCAATCCATTTATATTCCTAATTTTGTTCATGAGGTGTTGTGAAGTCGGACAGCTGTGAACTGCCGCAGCCAGTTGTTGGCTGCTGACTGAGATCGGATATTGTCCTCCTGCTGCCTTCTAGATGGATTATTGAAATAGTAGGTCGTTGCGAGCAGGAGCAGCCACTTCTTTTCTTTGAGCAAAAGCAGAACGAGCTGATCAGTAACTTTCTAACAAACTAATTTACTAAGTTTCCAAACATCAAAGATTATGGATATTGCAGATTGCAGCAGGAATTAGTGGGGTTATTCATTCTGAGGTGCTGCCCTGACCTCCATCCAATCACTGCCAGGCCTTGTTAGACTTAGACACCCCCATTAAGCCTTGTAGGCCACATCCATCTGCTGAGGATGAAGGTCAAGCAAGACCCTTGAGAAGTGATTGACTGCTGTCCAGTATAGAGACACACTCACACGCACACACACACACACACACACACACACACACACACACACACACACACACACACACACACACACACACACACACACACACACACACACACACTCTGTTTGATCCCACCAGTGTGTCTCAACAACAATTGCACACACAGGAAGGAACAAGTGTTGACAGATACACACACTTGCAGCCGGTTGCGCTCTGTTCCAACATGTGGTCTTGACTGAGTGAAACGCCGCACGGTGGTTCGATTCCTGGTTGATCCCGGTGAGCGTGAGTGAAGTTGTCGCTCAGGAGGATAGAGGCCAGATATTCAGCAGCACAGCAGAGACACCAAACCGCAGGCAAGGTCAAAGCCCGGTGCTAATGAGACAACTTTCCACTGCCCATAACAATGAAGAGTGACGCTTCAATGTTTTTCTTTAACGCCATTATTACTGACCTCATTCTCTAACCTCATTAAACATGAGAGGGATGTCCAGGCCTCGGTGACGTATGGCTAAGTAAATGGAGAGGACCTCCAAGGCAAGTGACCATAAATAGATCTGAAAGAATGAATCAATAAGTCAGTTGACAACATGAATGAGGATCTACTTTTAATATTCAACTGTTCAGGACATTTTTCCGTCAAAACACGTTGCAGCTTCTCAAATGTGAAGATACTGTTTGTTGTTTTGCTTTTCAGTATGTATGATTAAAAACTGAATATTTTAAATCTTTGGATTTCCAGCCAGACAAGACAGTTTTTTTTTTAAATCTTAGGCAATGGGAAATTGCATATTTGATCAATATCTTCAAATGATTTGAACAATTATTTGATCAATCAATCAATTAGTTCCAGGCTCATATATAATCAGTCGGTATCTTTACATTACTTACATGTGTCTCATGAGTTAAAGGGCAGCTCCTCAGATATGTCAAAGTTGCATAAATTTTTGCGTGGCTCCAGAGAGAGCTGCTTGAAGTCTTCAAGTGCCGCTGCTCCAGGCTAATGGCATTTAGCTACATTTGCCACTCTTAGCTCAACAATCCCGAATCCCTGACCTGGCTGTCGCCGGAGAGAAGAAGGTATCTCTTGTGGTGCGGCATCATAGACAGACTGTTGTTTTGTAGGAGGATAATGCTAATCTGTGGTGTGCTCTTTTCAAACAAACTATACGGTATGTGTGTATGCAGAGTAGTTTTAATTCTAACAGGTGGACATGCCACCAATTTCACACATGAGTCAGTTTTGCTCATGAGCAGTACTACTCAGCCTGTAAAACACATATACTGTAAAATGAAGGGACTATATTTTTGAAGTATGGCAACTCTCAGCGATTGTAAAACGAAATCACATGCCATAAGTGCTTCTTTAAAATAAATTAGGTGGCTTTAAATTAAAGAATGATCATCTTCACCTCCATCCGTTATCTGAACGCAGTGAAAGTCAAATTCATATAAAAGCACAGACCAGATACTTTGAAATACTACATAACCATAACATAATATCGTAGTCTTCTATGATTGCAGTTGAATTGTGTCACTAGAAAGCCCGAGCACAAATCGGACTCCTGGCTTCCAACAGGCTGCTCTTGTCTCCGTGTCAGTCCGACGTCAGTGTGGTTGTGGAAACTAAGCAGCAGATCCACTGGCAACAGGGGGATTAGTTTGAGATGATGAGACTCACAGCACAGGTTATTATCAGACTGGAGCGCCGTCGAAATGCCACTGTATATATCAACATCTTCACAGTCCGTCCGTGCATCAACACATTTATGTGATGTTCCCTTTTGTCCTCATCTCCTACGGTCAGAAGGATTTGTGTCACTAATGGGGTCGGATATAAATGTACAGTGACTGGCCAAAATCATACAGTTCTACTGGGAACGGCCTCGGCAATTCACAATGCACCACAGAAGAAGAAGTGTCCTGGATTTTACTATTTTAGTCTTGTTAGGCAACATTTTGATGAGATGGAGACGAGCAGCGAAGACGACATGTCAGAGAGAAGACCTGCACAGTGAACGCCTCAGCTCCAATGTCTTGGGCTCCCTATCTGCCAGATTTGTTAGTGTATATTGGGATGACAAGTGAGATGGTCGATCTGTCTTTCAGCTTTTTATTTTTCGAAATGGCCTTCATCCATGACCTTGTCAGGGCTTGATTTTGAAGTAAGACCGTACATGACAACCATGATATTTGGTATAGTTATCCATGGTGTCTAGAAGAAAATCCTAATGGCATTGCCTGGTGCAGTTGTTCTCAAACTTTCTCTGGGATGCCCCTCTTCAGTTGTAAACAGTTTGCGCCCAACCCCACCCCCTTCCCCATTTTTTTATTAGTCATTAACAATGATAGGATAAGCAATGAATATGAAATGATTCAAGATTAATTTTGTGATGGCATCAGATAGCGTTGACATAATGAGATAAATACTTGATGGATCATGAAATTTAGTAATAAACATTCATGTCAGAGTAAATAGGAATCACTTTGGTGACTTTTCTTCTTGCACCCTCATGTGGTCAAAACTTCAGCAGTGAAACTTGCTCTCGTACTTACATGTACACAACTTTAAAATAGTATTTTGTCGTATTTTCTCTGCTTTGTTTTTTTAAAATTAATGTGTGGGAATACACAAAGCAGCGAATCTACTGACAGGACTGGACTAACTGCAGCTGAAGAAGAAGAAGAACAAGGGAGTTTAAAAGAGAGAAAGACCTTTTGCAGTCTTGCTATTCATGCCACATGGTTGGGCTAAACCACGTCCTAACACTGGAGACTTTGTTGCTTTGACATATTTACCTTGTATCCAGGATACATCTCTGCAAACACTGCCAGGAGGAGAGCAGAGGGTGGAGGGTGAACGACTCTGGAGAGGGTTCAGAGCTTTTAGTCCACATCATCACCCGCCGGTTAAGTCTCAGCCTGTGTGGCTGCTGAATGACGTAGGAAAAAGGTGTAGGAGCAAGCCAGAGGATGATTCCAACGTCTTGGGTGGCAGAGAGACGGACAGAGATGTGTCATTGTGAAAGTAATCAAGGATTTACCGGAAAATGAGTGGGTTTGTACAATATTGGGTTTTATTAAAATGGCAGTTTTAAAGGTTCAGTTACCTCTAAATCATAGTTTATAGACCTGAAGTCTGTCAAGGGATTTGAACATTGACTTTTCGCTAAGTCTCCCCCCTCCCAAAAATAATTATTGCCATATCTCATCCTTCCCCCTGTGTTTCCTCCGCCAGGGAGCAGCCGATCTTCAGCGCTCGGGCCCATGTTTTCCAAATCGACCCCGCCACCAAGAGGAACTGGATCCCTGCCAGCAAGCACGCCGTCACCGTGTCCTTCTTCTACGATGCCAACCGCAATGTCTACCGCATCATCAGCGTGGGTGGCACCAAGGTGAGAGGGAGGAAGATTAGAAATTTGTTTGTAGTAAAGGCAAAGTTGTAAAATAACCGTGAGATATAGTTTCAGAAGTAATATGCAAATGATGTATCTTTCATAATCAATGTTTTTTCTGAGGGATTATCTCAAAGTAGTGTTAGACAGTTTGATTCCAGTGAAGCTGGCGGCCTTCCAGTATTTGTAACAAAGACAAAGATCAAACGAATCAGATGCAAACGGCAACTTTACATTGATTTTCCTCCACGTCAACCAGACTCGAGACCAAACCTGCAACAAAACAAGACCTCAGTGGGTGTTAACAAATCAGCCGCCGGAGCATCTTTCTCGCAGGCCTGTGGATTTAGATTACGAGGAACAGGCCACATCAAGCGCTGGAGTGGTGGGAGGGGGGGGTTCTATCTGATCTCTTCTTAGCACCTCTGGTCTGACCCACATTTCTGCCTCCCAGAAGGCACTGCGGGGTGGCAGTTGGTCCTTCAGCAGCCCAATCCTGCCAGGACTGGTGTCTGCCTCCAGAATAATCTTCACCGCTGCTGCCGCCGCCGTCCAACATGTTGTGTTATCAAACCGCAGAAATGCAGACTGCCGGGTTCATGTAATCATTTGTTGGAGGGGAGAGGAGGAGGAGGAGGGAAGAAGCTTCCACCTAAGCTGCCACTGCCCTGCAATTCTGGGATTGTAAATCAGTCCCATTATTGTAATGCTGGAGGTGACGTAAAAAGGTTTATAAATAGGTCTGTTCTAATATTTTTTCCCCCTGTGCTCAGGGGGAAAGAGGTGGCTGCGGCCACTTCCCTGAGAATGAGGTTGTGTCTTGACCGAAGCCGCTCTTCTTGAGCAGAAATGTGATTTTGAGTCGCCCTTTGCTCTAACGTTGAACAATAAGAGCTTGGGGATTGGCAAAGCTTTTGGTTTTTGATCATGTTCCAAACCGTCGTTCAAAACATGTTTTTACAGAACAAACATGTCTCAGGGGAGAAAGTGCTTGGAAAATATCTGATTGCCATAAATCCCAGAGGAGAATTCATGTTTCACAAATGTCGCAATGAGCACAGACGTTTCCCTGCGTTCTTCACTTTTCCAACAAACATGTGAAACATGAAGTTATCACAGTGTCGACAAGGGGTTTAGGTGCAGTATTCAAAAAATGTAAATTATCTGTTTAAAACATTTACTTTTAAAAAGGGGACATTTTACCTGATTGTTTTACAGTCAGGTAAAATGGCCAATCAGGGTAGAAATATACATACATATATAGAGATCATAGTTTATCTATTTCTCTACCTTGGCACTTCTTTTGATTTCCTGCACTAGAATAGAAAATGAATAATTAACAAAATATCCTAAGGTCTTATAGTGTCTGGAACGAGGCCAATCGTAGTGACACATTTGTCTAAACATTGAGGTTATTTCAGTGTGAAATGTTGTTTATGACCTTCTTCTTGACAAAGGATAAAAGCAACACCCTCAACCACAAATCTCAACCACTGTTTTCTGTGTTCCTGAATAAATCTGGATAAATCAATCTGGGATGAGAAAGGATTACGAGACCCTCCCCTGATTACTCCCCCTTTGGCAAAAGGGGGAGTAATCAGGGGAGGGTCACCTTACCCTGACCCTGACCCCTCTCATGAACGATCCTTTTTTTCTCTTGTAGTAAAAAAAAATCTTCTTTTGCATTCACACGTTGTAAATGCCTTTTGTGAGACGATCACTGTTGTTGCCTCTGCGCCTGCAGGCAATTATCAACTGCACCGTTACGCCCAGCATGACGTTCACCAAGACGTCGCAGAAGTTCGGTCAGTGGGCTGACAGCCGGGCCAACACTGTCTACGGTCTGGGTTTTGCTACAGAGCAACAGCTGCACCAGGTGAACTACGCCAAAGTGTCACAGAGGTTAAAGCAGAACTGCTTGAGAAAAACCTTTCACTTACTGTACATCTCCTGTGGTTCACTGTGTCCCTTTTTTGGAAAAGTTCTCCGATAAGTTTAAGGAGGTGAAAGATGCAGCTCGCCTGGCACGTGAAAAGTCGCAGGACAAAGAACTGGCCAACACTGCGCTTACCATCGCTGCTCCTCAGGTGAGCGGCCAGAGTGTTTGGGGGGAAGAAATATGCAAACATGAAAGTAGAGCAAGCCTCTGCAGGTATCAGGCTTCTAGTGTAGATGGCATTTTTTCTTGGCATATAATGATTGAGGAGAAACTGGGGCCAAGGCTAGATGAATGCACCTGTGTGATGCTGTGCAGCGGTTCAGCTCTCAGACGGGGCTGCTGTGATTGAATCAAAGGAGGGACGCTGAGAAAGGAAAGAAGGGCAGAAGAAATATGAGCTGGGTCATTTGTTCTCAGAGGGAAGTGAAAGAGAGGAAAACTAGGACGATGGTAAAATTATCCCTCGCTGCTCAGCAGTGCACCTCATCCCGCACAGTCTCTCCAGCCACCGCTACCGAGAAGCCTCTGCCTCAGACACACTGTAATGATGAAAATGTAGTCAGCGCCTGGCTCCTTTGATCAATAGAGAATAATTCCCCATCAGTTACGTCCACTTGGTCATGAGGAACATGCCCATTTCCTTTTAATTCTGCAGCCGGACAGATTCCAAGTGTCTTTCCTGCCACTTCTTTATCGATTTAATGAAAACGTCGGAGCGAGCCAAAGCCCTGGAAAATTGCCAACTGCCTCAATTATTTTGTACGTGATTCTTGCTAAATATCGGCGCTCTGCATATCTGGTCACACAGTGAAGTTCGACTGAGGTTGTCTGAAAAAGATCATAATGTATCTTTGTGCTTTGTGTTGTCGTGTTTCTTTGTCTGTTTTTCTTCCTGATGGATTTCCTCTGTAGTTCTCACAGGTGAGTCTTTCAATATAGTCGTAACCTGTGCATCCTGAAAACATCTTTAAAGCACAAAGAACACAGCATTTGTGCAATTGCACAACTTTTTCTTTCTGCCTATAGATAGAAAATAGAAAGTATTCTTTTAAATATCTGGATTTTCAGGTCTAAAATTAGTTCCTCTCTGAGATTCAGTTCTGTTCTATTGATGTGCTGTGTTATTATATGAGAACATTCACTCATGTGTTTCTCAGGACCTCTCGGATGAACTCCAGTCTCCACCTGTGATGTGTGTGAACGGGCCGGAGGACAAGCTGTTCCGCAGCCAGAGCGCAGACATCACCCTGTCTTCTGAGAAGGAGCGTATTAAAAAGATGCTCTCTGAGGGGTAATACACACTCACACACACACACACACACACACACACACACACACACACATCCCCAGTGTGCTGTTGTTAAATACTGTGATTGGAATCCCTTTACGATTTGGTGATTGTCTACAAAACGTCTTCCATTGTCAGCTCCCAATTTTCTCTCTGTTCTGTTTTGCTGCACACAAAGTTCAAAATTGATAACTTTAAAGTTTTAAAGTTATGATTTCATCCACTGCTCACAAACATGCATCTCTGCCCAGTTGTCATGCAGGCGGTTCAGTTGCTCTCACATGATCTACCAGGACCATTAATGATAGCGAGAAACAATAGGTGATTACCATCTCCATGACGACTAAACAAACTCCCAATGCCACTGGCAGCTCCTTTAGATCTTCAGTAAATGTGCTGAAAGGGAATTCTTAAAAAAAAAAAAAAGTGTAATATCATTGAAAGAATAATTTAACATTATAACACTTTTATTCCTTTCCTTGCCGAGAGTGAGATAAGAAGATTGATACCACTCTCGTTTCTGAAGCTGTGATGAAGCTAGTGACATATTTTGTTGCAGTTATTCAGAAAACTGGAAATTACATTGTTGAGGCTTTTTATCAATTTAGAGAGAATATTTGTCCTCAGTAAATTTGTTGTTGTGTTGTTGCCGCTTCCATGTGGTCGATACTATTGATCGCACTTGAGCAGGTAATCTGCTGCCTACAGCTACAACTGTTGTTGATCACAGTTTACACCTGTACAGTCGTTCAACTGGTTAAGCTTTCTTGGAAACGGAGAGGCTGTCGTTAAGGTGACTCGTACGAAGCAGCGAGTAAGGCTTATGATCCCTTCATTCAGTCCTTGGAGCCGTCCACAATGGTTCTACATCTTACAGTTCCCTTGCTGCAACAGAAAGCTGTGGATGGTTGTCATGGTAAACTGTTGCCATGCAACAACCTCAAGCTTTCAAGATGTAGAGGATGAGAATGAAGGATCGAAGAGGACGAGCTGCTGATCTTCTCTGCAGTTGTCCGATCATTTATTGAAAGTGATGACGTTGAACAGCCTCACGTGTCTCTAACGTATTCTCACATTTATCTTAAATTTGATGATCCATTTAGTTATTGACACATCATCACTCTAATTTTTAATTTTCTAACATTTTTTTTTCCCTCTTTTAGGTTTACTTTTTTTCTTTGTACAAGCACCAGCTCATGTGCACACAGACTTTGACTCTCACAAACACACTCAATGTCCATTCTACAGCAGATCTCACCACACCACAGTTTAATAGACAGGTATAAGCTGCCCTTACCACTGCTGACTGCTCTATGGATGTTGTTCTATGTGTACCATACGCATTGATGCTTTCACACTAATGTAAATCCTAATGGATAAATTTACAATTCGATTTGATTATTGGATTTGAAACCGTTCCCAGTCTAAAATATGTGATTTCATTTTGAATATATTATATTATTTTCGATCTGATTCTGAGATTCTCAACCTGGGGGCCACTACATTACTGTAGTTGTTTGATGCTCGAGTTAAACAGGCCTGTAGTTTTACATCATGTTGCTTTTGCAAGTATTTGGCCTTGCGTTGCTATGATGGCTCATTAGTTTGCAAAAAGGCAACAGCATGAACAGACAGACAAGATGGTGAAGGTTGTCATTCCAGTCGAAGCAGCAAAAAAACCCTGTGAGTGAAGAAATTCTAATCATTAAAATTAAAGACTGTATTTTGGATGAGACACCTAACTACTTTTACTTTTGTTTGTTACACGCAGAGGAGTTAAGAGTCCAATTTGAGTCCATTAAATGGATTAGTAATACTATATGTTGTACAACAGCACCTGTGTGTTCTTGTTAAGCAAGTTCGTTCTTGTCTCCCCTCCAGGTCAATGTAGTAGCTGTTCTGGAGCTTTCCATCATCTGTTCACCTTCGTAAAAATGTTCAAAATCCCTTTTTTCCCCCCTGAGACCTTCAAGAACTTCTCACCCACGTTGGCTCATAATGTGTTTAATCATTTTGTGCATCACAATGCTCATGTGTACAGTATTGTGTGTATCATGTGATGGGTGCATCACTGGTTTTTCAGGTCTATTTGTGAGATGAACCTGGAGGCTGAGCTCTTCACTCTGCAGGACAGCAACACCAAGTTGGTGGCAGCTTTGCACGAGGCTAATGCCAACGTGGAGCAGTGGAAGAAGCAGCTGGCGGCGTATCAGGGGGAGACCGAGCGGCTGCGGGAGCAGGTGAGCCTCTCCTCTTTTCAGTCTGACACTTTGTGTGTTTACCCTGAACACTGAAGTAGCCTGTGTATTTCTTGTGCTACAGAGACGTCTTAGCAGTATTTGTATTACCAGTGGTGACTGTAGAAAAAAAAGATGAGACACAGCTTTAGACACATATTCATTTGGGCACAAAGGCGCTCATGCATTGTTGAGTCAAACACCGAGACTGGGTCCTTTTGGCCCTAATGTGCAGCCCAGTCCTTGTTCATGCTGCAGTGACCTGCACGGACGAAGCTGATGGTTAAGGTCACAGCTAATCATCAGTGCTGGAGTTGTGCAGCTCTGCAACAAGAATAGATTTTCTCCAGAACAAAGCTTCTCCTCAACGAAGAACAAGGTGAGGCTGACGGAACCAGGTCTGTCACTCTGTTGCTTTCAGTAACGACAGTTAAGAAGCAAGTGACGGTTCTTGTGCTGTTTTTTAATTGTTTGGTCGTCGCTTTCAGACACTTGATTCCCTTGGTTTTCAAGTGCCAAGAAAGAAAGGACAAGTTGGTCAGGCTGGTAATGCACTTCATCATTCATTGACATGACTTGTTGTGCTGCAGGCGTTTCCCCTGCAGAGCTTCAATCAAGGTGTTCTCTGCCTGGTCGAACCGGTGTCACTGCCGTACGCATACAGCAATGTCATATGTCACCACAAGGGAGTTTGGTCCAGCTGCACTGAGCCTCAGGCGGATTTTCCACTTGAATTACCTTTCAGGTTCCAGTGGATGCAGACCCCCCCCCCCCCCCCCCCCCAATCCCCACTATTCTCACCTTGCTCGTAGCTGATTCCTCCAGGAACGACTTCGCCTCAGGCTGACAATTACCAACCTCTCTGATTCAATGCGTTAATACCTTGATCCCTTTCCATTATAGCCTGGCTTTACTATATCGATCACTGCTTTTTTCATTCCCTCGCACTCGTTTTTAAGTTTTTCACCCACAACAGTTTTACCCATTTGAGTCCAAATGAATTCATACAAGTCAGGTCCCCGTTTCCTTTCGTCTAAGTTGCCTGTATCCGAGGAAGGGGACCAGGTGGCTGAAAATGGTTCACGTCTCATGGGTGGTGAGAGAGAGAGAGAGAGAGAGAGAGAGAGGGGTTTGTAGGACAGCAATATCCTACTTTCAATGCCCCAGTTAGGCAAAAATGACAAATCACCAGAGGGAGCTGGCATCCACTTGCTTCTTTTTTTCTCCCTCTCCTTCCTGCTGCTACTTCTAGTCTCAACCATACATGGTGTAAAATGACCTGGTCTGCCTCTTTCAGACACAGGGAGAGGAGTCTGTCTGTTCCTTTGTTATTCATGGCTCGTAGATGACACCACGAGTGAGGATGTCACTCCTGATGGTGATCATCTGCCTGTTGATCAATCCTGATTGAAGAATAAGTTATAGCATGATTTCAACTTGTGGCAATAGTCAAGAGAAAGCATGAGTCATGACACGTAGGTAGAATTGAAAGGATGCCAGGCTGATCAAGTGATCAGAGGTAGGATAATATGATTTTTATGTTCTGTGCATACAAACAAATGTACTGCTACTGAGGCTTTTAAAGAATTACATTTTTTTTGTTTTGCAAAACATAGCTTCACAGGCTATTAACCACATGTATTAGAGATTGATTTTAACATCTGCACATTGTAAATGATTTAAGGGCGACATATAATTCAACATGAGATTAAGAGACAGGTCCCTATCGCCAAGTTTATTTGTAATCATATGAAGGTACGGATTTATTTATATAGCACTTATAAAAAATGTAAAGCGTGTGCGTGTGTGTGTGTGTGTGTGTGTGTGTGTGTGTGTGTGTGTGTGTGTGTGTGTGTGTGTGTGTGTGTGTGTGTGTGTGTGTGTGTGTGTGTGTGTGTGTGTGTGTGTGTGTGTGTGTGTGTGTGTGTGTGTGTGTGTGTGTGTGTGTGTGTGTGTGTGTGTGTGTGTTCTTTTGTTGTAAGTTGGTTGAACTGGAGGCCCACGGAGGCCAAGGCCCCAGTGACCTGCTGAAGGATGAGCTGACCCAGTCCCTGGAGGAGCTGGAGGCCCTGCTGAAGGCCAAAGACGAGGTTGGTACTTTGTTCCATTTCATCATCCACTGCAGAGATGCGATGTTCGTCACAGGCGTGGATGAGTGACGCGGCGTCTCAAACGCAAGTGAACCTCCCCTTTCTGTTCCAGGAGATCCACATTTTGCAGAGCAAGAAAGCAGAGTACCATGAAATGGAACACGATAGGGATGAGGCCATGCACAGGTTACGGGTAGGAGTGAGTTTATCACAGCGTTTTGGTGTGCTTACACAAATCATGGATGCATTTGTCGAGTAATGAAAAGAACGTCACCCTCTCATTCCCCTGTCTCTACAGGAGACAGAGATGCGTAATTCGGAGTTGGAGCGGCGCATCCAGAACTCAGAGCAGAACCTGAGTAACTCTCTGGAGGAACGGGATCGCATGGACGCTGAGATCCAGAGGGCCATTGAAATTCTGGACATCAAGATCTTTGACCTTAACGACCTCCGCCAGGGCCTAGTTAAACTCATTGACAAATAAGAAAGGGGGGGGTGTGGGGGGACCCCAATCCAAGAGAGAGCTGGGACAGGAGCCGGGGGTTGAGTTTGTCATGGCCACGGCAGCAGCTACTAAAGAAAACAAGATGGAGCTGGCCC